>NC_092402.1:8789943-8877624 GCF_030028105.1 Mobula birostris
CACCGAAAGCTCATAAGGTCAGGAATGTGCAGCTATGAGAGATAGTTAGGTACCATACAGAAATTGGTCTTACCTGTGAGTATTGTCGTGATGCAATAGTTGCTGGAGAGCTGGCAAGTGGGAAGAAGTGGAGTGATGTTTGGAAACTTGACTTTTTAAAGCATCGTCTAGCAAACAAATCACACATGGGCAGTGTGCGAAAAGCTCTGGCAAGAAAATATTTCATTACCTGCTCAACATTTGGACTCTCATTGTGACACCTCGCCACTGAACAGCACCCGCTCAGTATTTCAGTGACAGCCTAGATGTTGGGCATGTGGCCAAGTGGTTAAGGTGTTCGTCTAGTTATCTCAAGGTCGCTGGTTTGAACCTCAGCTGTGGCAGCGTGTTTGTGCCCTTGAGCAAGGCACTTAATCACACATTGCTCTAGTCTGTGCGAGGAGTGGTGCCCCACACGGACTTCCCAATCTGTGCCTTGTAAGGCATGAAAATGCCCGACACAGGCCTCTCATGGTCTGAGTCAACGTTCCCTCCCCTCCCCCTAGATGTTGAGCTGTTCAGTGTTAGACAGCACACTCCATTACAGTACATGCATTGAATGTGAGAGGGGTAATTATTTTTTACTCAGAGTAGTAGTGGAAGCCTGGAATCAGAGTTAAATACATTAGAGGCTCTTAAGAAATGTTTGGGTTTCCTCTCACATTCCCTAAGACGTGCATTTAGTAGGTTATTTAGTTACGTGGGTGTAATTGGGTGGCGTGGACACACTGGTCTGGAAGGGCCTGTATCTCTAATTAAAAATAAAACGTTGAGCAGTCTAAAGTTGTCACAAACACGGACTCTTCTTCTGGGTTTTCATGCCCGCGCAGGCGGGCTGTGGAACAGGTTCGGCAATTGCCCTAGTCAGTATGCACTTTCCCTTATTTTCATTCCAGTCTTGTTGACACTTGACCAAAAGCACAGCAACGTTTACTCTCCCTGCTTACCGCTGCAAAGGAGCGGTGTTTACTTAGTACGTATTAGTTATTGTTTGCAGCTGTGGTGTTGGCATTAACTTTCAGTTTGAGAGTTTCAATTACCGGTCCTGTTGGTCAGCCTCCAAGAGGACCACAAACTTGTCGTTGGGTTTGGAGGCTTGCCTGCCTCAATGAGATGGAAAGCTGTGTTGGCTGGAGTCAGGGCTTTATGCTTTCATTCTTGGTAGGGTCACCCATGCCAGGGGACTATGAGTCAGGGTGGTCCACCGATCCTCCAGGTTTCAGGGTTCAGCTTAGAGCTAACAACCCTAACAGGTAAAACAAAATCATTATGGAAACAGCAATGAGGAATCCTTCTACATCTGAGTGCGATGGTATTCCTGAGACTCCACCCGGGATTTGTGTGACTGACAGTGGTGAAAACTGATCGGAAGCTACTGACATGATGAAGGAAGCCCTGAGCACCACCAGAGATGGAGGACCTTCATCGCTGCCCTGAATGCCAGCGGCGTAACAGGAAGCAACTATCTGTTGGCTGAGCGTTTATTGTTTTTTTTAAATCCTGCGACAGTTCTCATTAAAGTCAGTGAACTATTGACCCACTTCAGTCTCTCTCTCTCTCTTTATCTATCTATCTATCTATCTCTATCTCTCTCTCCCTATCTCTATCTCCCATCTCTACCTATCTCTATCTCTCTCTCTATCTCGATCTCACTACCTCTATCTCTCTATCTCTATCTTTCAATCTCTATCTCTCTCTCTCTCTATCTCTCTATCTCTATCTCTATTTCACTATCTCTATCTCACTATCTCTATCTCTATCTTTATCTCTCTATCTCCATCTATCTCTATCTTTCTATCTCCATATCTTATCTATCTCTCTATCTCTATCTCTCGTCTCTACCCATCTCTGCCTCTATATCTCTCTATCTCTATCTCTGTCTCACTATCTCTATCTCTCTATCTCTATCTTTCAATCTCTATCTCTCTCTCTCTCTATCTCTAGCTTTCTATCTCTATCTCTATCTCTCACTATCTCCATCTCTCTCTGTCTCTCACTATCTCTACCTCCCATCTCTACCTATCTCTATCTCTATCTCTTTCTCTATCTCCCTATATCTCTACCTTTCTATCCCTATTTCCCCATCTCTCTTCCCCACCCCCATAAGCCCTATCCAGACATCTGTGACAAAAAACAGCATAGAAATAAACGTAAAAATGACGACAATGTAATAACAGAGAGAGGTAGGGTTTACGGGTCCAGGAACGTGACAGCACCACCGGGACATATGTGCTTGTTGTCTTGTATATGCTAGGACTGGGCCCCAAGCGGCAGTGTCACCCGCCGGGGGTGTTGGGGCTGGTGGGCACCACTGGGGGCAGTGTGGCACATTGTCCGGGCTGGTGTCAGTGCTCGCTGGGCAGGAGACGAGCTCAATTGCGGTCGACTGTGGATTGTTGGCGTGAGTTTTGGGACTCCTTTATCCCATGACTGTGACGTCGTTTGTGCTGTGCGTGACTGTTGGTGTTGTGCTTTGCACCTTGACCCTGGAGTAAGGTATGGTTGAATGATAATTAGATTTGAATTGGAGAGGGTGGGAAAGAGGTGACTGGTTCGGAAGATGCTCTTCTTCAGTTCTGCCATTGGGGCTTTCAAACTCCTGTCTCTTCTCCCAGGAAAAGGGTACGACCAGGTTGGCCGGTGTCCCTGAGGACACTGTCTGCCCTTCCTGAAGCAATGCACGGTGAAGATGGATTGGGTTGAGGCAAGTGCTGGGCCAAGCTCTGTTCATTCCCTCGGAGGGGGCTGGGTTGAAAGAGGAGGGTTCACTTTAAATTCAGGAGCTCTCAGAAGAAAGGCGGTGCTTTGGCAGCAGTTCCTGTTGATGCCCAGCTCGGATCAAGAACGAGGACTTAACTTCTCTTCCCATGTCTGTCCTCACTCATGGTCAGCTCACGCCTGTGGAAAAGAGTCAAAACTGCCCATTGCGTTACTGGCACCAGCCTACCCGTCATCACTGACTTAGACACAGAAAAGGGGCCAACAAAGGACCCCACCCACCCTGCTCACGGACTGTCTATTCCACTCCCAACAGGGAGGAGGCTACGTAGCATCCACGCCAGGACCATCAGACTCAAAAAACAGTGACTTTCCCAAGCAGTGAGGCTGATCAACACCTCCACCCACTAACCCACCCCTCCACACCCCCAATCACCCACTGACCCACCCCTCCACAGTCCCAATCGCCCACCAACCCACCCCTCCACACCCGCAATCATCCACTGACCCACCCCTCCACACACCCAATCACACACTGACCCATCCCTCCACACCCCCAATCACCCACTGACCCACCTCTCCACACCCCCAATCACCCACCGACCCATCCCTCCACACACCCAATCACCCACTGACCCACTCCTCACACCCCCAACCACGACTACTTTATCATTTCCTGTCAGAGTCATCTCATGTACAGACACTCCTGTGCCCCGCGTCACTTTAGAATCAAACTGCAGTATTGTCCGAGGCACACTCCAACATATAGCCAGGGTGCCTGAGACTTTTGCACAGTACTGTAGTGATTTTATGTATTGCACTGTACTGCTGCCACAGAAAAAAAAACAAATTTCATGACATATGTGAGTGATGATAAACCTGATTCTGATCTGAGTTTCTGTGTGGACTGAGAGTGGGAAGGGGAAGGGAGAGGGGAATCATGGTTGGGAAAAGGGGAAGGGAGAGGGGAATCATGGTTGGGAAAACGGGGAGGGAGAGGGGAATCATGGTTGGGAAAAGGGGAAGGGAGAGGGGAATCATGGTTGGGAAAAGGGGAAGGGAGAGGGTAATCATGGTTGAGAAAAGGGGAAGGGAGAGGGTAATCATGGTTGGGAAAGGGGAAGGGAGAGGGGAATCATGGTTGGAAAAAGGGGGAGGGAGAGGAGAATCATGTTTGGAAAAGGGGAGGGAGAGGGGAGTCATGGTTGGGAAAAGGGGGAGGGAGAGGAGAATCATGGTTGAGAAAAGGGGAAGGGAGAGGGGAATCATGGTTGGGAAAAGGGGAAGGGAGAGGGGAATCATGATTGGGAAAAGGGGAAGGGAGAGGGGAATCATGATTGGGAAAAGGGGAAGGGAGAGGAGAATCATGGTTGAGAAAAGGGGAAGGGAGAGGGGAATCATGGTTGGGAAAAGGGGAAGGGAGAGGGGAATCATGATTGGGAAAAGGGGAAGGGAGAGGGGAATCATGGTTGGGAAAAGGGGAAGGGAGAGGGGAATCGTGGTTGGGAAAAGGGGAAGGGAGAGGGGAATCGTGGTTGGGAAAGGAGGAGAGAGAGGGGAATCATGGTTGGGAAAAGGGGATGGGAGAGGGGAATCATGGTTGGGAAAACGGGGAGGGAGAGGGGAATCATGGTTGGGAAAAGGGGAAGGGAGAGGGGAATCATGGTTGGGAAAACGGGGAGGGAGAGGGGAATCATGGTGGGGAAATGGAGGAGGGAGAGGGGAATCATGGTTGAGAAAAGGGGAAGGGAGAGGGTAATCATGGTTGGGAAAGGGGAAGGGAGAGGGGAATCATGGTTGGGAAAACGGGGAGGGAGAGGGGAATCATGGTTGGGAAAAGGGGAAGGGAGAGGGGAATCATGGTTGGGAAAACGGGGAGGGAGAGGGGAATCATGGTGGGGAAATGGAGGAGGGAGAGGGGAATCATGGTTGAGAAAAGGGGAAGGGAGAGGGTAATCATGGTTGGGAAAGGGGAAGGGAGAGGGGAATCATGGTTGGGAAAAGGGTGAGGGAGAGGGGAATCATGGTTGGAAAAAGGGGGAGGGAGAGGAGAATCATGTTTGGAAAAGGGGAGGGAGAGGGGAGTCATGGTTGGGAAAAGTGGGAGGGAGAGGAGAATCATGGTTGAGAAAAGGGGAAGGGAGAGGGGAATCATGGTTGGGAAAAGGGGAAGGGAGAGGGGAATCATGATTGGGAAACGGGGAAGGGAGAGGAGAATCATGGTTGGGAAAAGGGGAAGGGAGAGGAGAATCATGGTTGAGAAAAGGGGAAGGGAGAGGGGAATCATGGTTGGGAAAAGGGGAAGGGAGAGGGGAATCATGATTGGGAAAAGGGGAAGGGAGAGGGGAATCATGGTTGGGAAAAGGGGAAGGGAGAGGGGAATCATGGTTGGGAAAAGGGGGAGCGAGAGGAGAATCATGTTTGGAAAAGGGGGAGGGAGAGGAGAATCATGTTTGGAAAAGGGGGAGGGAGAGGGGAATCATGTTTGGAAAAGGGGGAGGGAGAGGAGAATCATGGTTGGGAAGAGGGGAAGGGCAAGGGGAGGGAACGGGAAGCACCAGAGAGGCATTCTGATATGATCAATAAACCAATTGTTTGGAATCAAATGGCCTTGCCTGGGGTCTCAGGGCTGGGTGTGTCTGCACCCCCACACCCCAACCCCTGGCACTCCTCTGCCGCCTGTCCCCCACACCCCTCCCGCCCTTTCCCAACATCCTTCGGTCCCACCCGAGTTGCAAGCCGGCTCTCCGCTCCGCGTTGACCGATACTCTCTCGCTCTCTTCCCTCAACCCCGTCCACCGTCACCGTCCATTGCTTCAGGAAGGGACAGTGTCCTCAGAGAGCATGGCCAACCTGTTAATTCCCCTTTCCCGGGAGAAGGCTCTCTAGCTAAGACTTTGGCACAGTTCTGTGTGTATATATACGCTCTCTTTCGTATCTTTATTTGCTGTTTTTTTTAATTATTGTGGGTTTTTTTGCGCTGTATCAGATCCTGAGTCATAATTACTTGGTTCTCCTTTACACTGGTGTGCTGGAAGTGGTGTTACCGTTGGATCTTGAGCACGCATCGAGAACATGGGAATTGTTTTGCAGCTGAGCAATACTCGTCCATTTGGGTTTCTCTGGGACGGCTCCTCGGAGGACGTGGGAGGGGTGGGGATTGACTTTCATCTGAAGGAGCCAGCCGAGTCTGACTCAAGAGCCGGCTTTGCAAATGTGCCCTGTGAGCCGAGCGTGTCAGATGCCCCGCATAGCTGAGAAGATCCGGGGAGATAAGCGACGCCGCTGATGGAGGCTCCATTTGCCCGGGCTCCATAGACACACTCAAGCCTGCATCAGTCAGTCCCGGGTGAAACCCGAAGCACATTGTTCAGGGCTGACCGCGGGCAGGGTGAGAGCTCCTGGGTCAGATAGTGGGGAGTTCAAGTCTCTGTCTGGAGGAATGAGCGCAGAACCGAGACTGCTAATTTCCCTGCGTTACCAGGCCAGCGTTTGCTCTCCTGAAGGGACGACGCCTCACTGTCAGCAGCTCCACAGTTGAGGTTAGATTTTAATTTAGGCGTCTATTTATGTATCTATCAGAATCAGGTTTACTGTCACCGGCATATGTCGTGAAATTTGTTGTCTTTGCGGCAGCAGTACAATACAATACATAATAATAGAGAAAATGTGAATTACAGCAAGACCTATATCTATCTATCTGTCTATGTACGTATGTATGTATGTATGTATGTATCTATCTATTTTATCTGTCTATCTATCTATTTGTCCATCTATCTATCTGGCTATCTATCAATCTATCTATCTGTTTGTCTATCTATCTGTCTATCTATCTATCTATCCAGCTGTCTATCTATCTGTTGATCTGTCTTTCTATCTATCTGTCTATCTATCTATCTGTCTCTCTCTGTCTATCTATCTATCTATCTGTCTTTCTATCTATTACTTCATCTATCTATCCATTTGTCTATCTATCTGTCTATCTATCTATCTATCTATATATCCATCTATCTATCTGTCTGTCTAACTATCTATGTCTATCTATCTATATACAGTATAAGTGTGTGTGTATATCTATGTATCTATACCTATCTACATACACACACACACACACACACACACACACACACACACACACACACATCGGTGGTCCAACATCTTAATTCTGTTTCACGTTCCCCTTCTGCCATGTCAGTCCACGGCCTCCTCTTGTGCCAAGGTTGGAGGAGCAATGCCTCATATTCCCTCTGGGTAGCTTCCAATCTGATGGCATGAATATCAATTTCTCCTTCCAATAATAATCATAATAATAAATCCCTACCTCTCCCCTCTTGTTCTAATCCCCACTCTGGCCTCTTATCTCTTCTCACCTGCCTATCACCTCCCCCTGGTGACCCCCCTTCTCATTCTCCCATGGTCCACTCTCCAGGATCAGGGAGGCTAAAGACAGGTACAGGAGGAAGCTTGAGTGGAAACTCCAGCAGAACAACATGAGAGAGGTCTGGAGGGGGATGAGGACCATCACTGGGTTCCGGCAAACTAGCAACAGAGGAGCTGAAGGCAGTGTGGACAGGGCCAACGAACTTAACCTGTTCTTTAACAGATTTGACATTGTGACCCCTGCCCATCCCACACATGAGCCATCTGTTGTCGGCCCCCAACCAACACATATTCAAAAAGTAAACAAAAACACAGATTCGAAAAGTATTCATAAACAAAAAGTACTATGGAGAAAAGTAAAAGTGGCAGGCCGACAAATCCAGGGCAAGCATTAAAGAGGGCCACTTTTCAGCATAATTGTAAAAGGACTAAGAGAGTTGTAAAAGAGCGCCTGAAGGCTTTGTGTGTCAATGCAAGTAGCATTCGTGATAAGGTGGATGAATTGAAAGTGCAGATTGTTATTAATGATTATGATATAGTTGGGATCACAGAGACATGGCTCCAGGGTGACCAGGGATGGGAGCTCAACGTTCAGGGATATTCAATATTCAGGAGGCATAGACATGAAGGAAGGGGAGGTGGGGTGCGTTGCTGGTTAAAGAAGAGATTAACGCAATAGGAAGGAAGGACATAAGCCAGGAAGATGTGGAATCGATATGGGTAGAGCTGCGTAACACTAAGGGGCAGAAGACGCTGGTGGGAGTTGTGTACAGGCCACCTAACAGTAGTAGTGAGGTTGGAGATGGTATTAAACAGGAAATTAGAAATGTGTGCAATAAAGGAACAGCAGTTATAATGGGTGACTTCAATCTACATGTAGATTAGGTGAACCAAATTGGTAAGGGTGCTGAGGAAGAGGATTTCTTGGAATGTATGCGGGATGGTTTTTTGAACCAACATGTCGAGGAACCAACTAGAGAGCAGGCTATTCTGGACTGGGTATTGAGCAATGAGGAAGGGTTAATTAGCGATCTTCTCGTGAGAGGCCCCTTGGGTAAGAGTGACCATAATATGGTGGAATTCTTCATTAAGATGGAAAGTGACATAGTTAATTCAGAAACAAAGGTTCTGAACTTAAAGAGGGGTAACTTTGAAGGTATGAGACGTGAATTAGCTAAGATAGACTGGCAAATGACACTTAAAGGGTTGACGGTGGATATGCAATGGCAAGCATTTAAAGGTCGCATGGATGAACTACAACAATTGTTCATCCCAGTTTGGCAAAAGAATAAATCAAGGAAGGTAGTGCACCCGTGGCTGACAAGAGAAATTAGGGATAGTATCAATTCCAAAGAAGAAGCATACAAATTAGGCAGAAAAAGTGGCTCACCTGAGGACTGGGAGAAATTCAGAGTTCAGCAGAGGAGGACAAAGGGCTTAATTAGGAAGGGGAAAAAAGATTATGAGAGAAAATTGGCAGGAAACATAAAAACGGACTGTAAAAGCTTTTATAGATATGTGAAAAGGAAAAGACTGGTAAAGACAAATGTAGGTCCCCTGCAGACAGAAACAGGTGAATTGATTATGGGGAGCAAGGACATGGCAGACCAATTGAATAATTACTTTGGTTCTGTCTTCACTAAGGAGGACATAAATAATCTTCCAGAAATAGTAGGGGACAGAGGGTCCAGTGAGATGGAGGAACTGAGCGAAATACATGTTAGTAGGGAAGTGGTGTTAGGTAAATTGAAGGGATTGAAGGCAGATAATTCCCCAGGGCCAGATGGTCTGCAGCCCAGAGTGCTTAAGGAAGTAGCCCAAGAAATAGTGGATGCATTAGTGATAATTTTTCAAAACTCGTTAGATTCTGGACTAGTTCCTGAGGATTGGAGGGTGGCTAATGTAACTCCACTTTTTAAAAAAGGAGGGAGAGAGAAACCGGGGAATTATAGACCGGTTAGCCTAACGTCGGTGGTGGGGAAACTGCTGGAGTCAGTTATCAAGGATGTGATAACAGCACATTTGGAAAGCGGTGAAATCATCGGACAAAGTCAGCATGGATTTGTGAAAGGAAAATCATGTCTGACGAATCTCATAGGATTTTTTGAGGATGTAACTAGTAGAGTGGATAGGGGAGAACCTGTGGATGTGGTATATTTGGATTTTCAGAAGGCTTTTGACAAGGTCCCACACAGGAGATTAGTGTGCAAACTTAAAGCACACGGTATTGCGGGTAAGGTATTGGTTTGGGTGGAGAGTTGGTTAGCAGACAGGAAGCAAAGAGTGGAAATAAACGGGACCTTTTCAGAATGGCAGGCGGTGACTAGTGGGGTACCGCAAGGCTCAGTACTGGGACCTCAGTTGTTTACAATATATATTAATGACTTGGATGAGGGAATTAAATGCAGCATCTCCAAGTTTGCGGATGACACGAAGCTGGGTGGCAGTGTTAGCTGTGAGGAGGATGCTAAGAGGATGCAGGGTGACTTGGATAGGTTGGGTGAGTGGGCAAATTCATGGCAGATGCAATTTAATGTGGATAAATGTGAAGTTATCCACTTTGGTGGCAAAAATAGGAAAACAGATTATTATCTGAATGGTGGCCGATTAGGAAAAGGGGAGGTGCAACGAGACCTGGGTGTCATTATACACCAGTCATTGAAAGTGGGCATGCAGGTACAGCAGGCGGTGAAAAAGGCGAATGGTATGCTGGCATTTATAGCGAGAGGATTCGAGTACAAGAGCAGGGAGGTACTACTGCAGTTGTACAAGGCCTTGGTGAGACCACACCTGGAGTATTGTGTGCAGTTTTGGTCCCCTAATCTGAGGAAAGACATCCTTGCCATAGAGGGAGTACAAAGAAGGTTCACCAGATTGATTCCTGGGATGGCAGGACTTTCATATGAAGAAAGACTGGATGAACTGGGCTTGTACTCGTTGGAATTTAGAAGATTGAGGGGGGATCTGATTGAAACGTATAAGATCCTAAAGGGATTGGACAGGCTGGATGCAGGAAGATTGTTCCCGATGTTGGGGAAGTCCAGAACGAGGGGCCACAGTTTGAGGATAGAGGGGAAGCCTTTTAGGACCGAGATTAGGAAAAACTTCTTCACACAGAGAGTGGTGAATCTGTGGAATTCTCTGCCACAGGAAACAGTTGAGGCCAGTTCATTGGCTATATTTAGGAGGGAGTTAGATATGGCCCTTGTGGCTACGGGGGTCAGGGGGTATGGAGGGAAGGCTGGGGCGGGGTTCTGAGTAGGATGATCAGCCATGATCATAATAAATGGTGGTGCAGGCTCGAAGGGCCGAATGGCCTATTCCTGCACCTATTTTCTATGTATGTTTCTATGTATTCCACTCTCCCCTCCTACCCCTCTTCACAGTCCCCCACTCTGCTCTCATGACTGTACCCCTTCCCCACATGAAACCACCACGGTGGGCTTCACAGCTGAACAGGAGAGAAGACAGCTGAAACGTCTCAACCCAAGCAAGGCTGCAGGACCGGATGGTGTCAGTACCAGGGTGCTCAAAGCCTGTACCCCTCAGCTATGTGGAGTACTTCGCCATGTATTCACCTTGAGCCTGAGGCTCCGGAGGGTTCCTGTACTGTGGAAGACGTCCTGTCTCGTCCCTGTGCCGAAGACGCTGCGCCCCAGCGGCCTCAATGACTACAGGCCAGTGGCATTGACCTCCCACATCATGAAGACCCTGGAGATACTTGTTCTGGAGCTGCTCCGGCCTATGGTCAGGCCACACTTCGATCCCCTCCAGTTCGCCTACCAGCCCCGACTAGGAGTTGAGGATGCCATCGTCTATCTGCTGAACTGTGTCTACGCCCACCTGGACAAGCCAGCGAGCACTGTGAGGGTCATGTTTTTTGACTTCTCCAGTGCGTTCAACACCATCCGCCCTGCTCTGCTGGGGGAGAAGCTGACAGCGATGCAGGTGGATGCTTCCCTGGTATCATGGATTCTTGATTACCTGACTGGCAGACCACAGTACGTGTGCTTGCAACACTGTGTGTCCGACAGAGTGATCAGCAGCACTGGGGCTCCACAGGGGACTGTCTTGTCTCCCTTTCTCTTCACCATTTACACCTCGGACTTCAACTACTGCACAGAGTCTTGTCATCTTCAGAAGTTTTCAGATGACTCTGCCATAGTTGGATGCATCAGCAAGGGAGATGAGGCTGAGTTCAGGGCTACGGTAGGAAACTTTGTCACATGGTGTGAGCAAAATTATCTGCAGCTTAATGTGAAGACTAAGGAGCTGGTGGTAGACCTGAGGAGAGCTAAGGTACCGGTGACCCCTGTTTCCATCCAGGGGGTCAGTGTGGACATGGTGGAGGATTACAAATACCTGGGGATAGGAATTGACAATAAACTGGTCTGGTCAAAGAACACTGAGGCTGTCTAGAAGAAGGGTCAGAGCCGTCTCTATTTCCTGAGGAGACTGAGGTCCTTTAACATCTGCCGGACGATGCTGAGGATGTTCTACGAGTCCGTGGTGGCCAGTGCGATCATGTTTGCTGTTGTGTGCTGGGGCAGCAGGCTGAGGGTAGCAGACACCAACAGAATCAACAAACTCATTCGTAAGGCCAGTGATGTTGTGGGATGGAACTGGACTCTCTGACAGTGGTGTCTGAAAAGAGGATGCTGTCCAAGTTGCATGCAATCTTGGTCAATGTCTCCCATCCACTACATAATGTACTGGTTGGGCACAGGAGTATATTCAGCCAGAGACTCATTCCACTGAGATGCAACACAGAGCGTCATAGGAAGTCATTCCTGCCTGTGGCCATCAAACTTTACAACTCCTCCCTTGGAGGGTCAGACACCCTGAGCCAATAGGCTGGTCCTGGACTTATTTCCTGACATAATTTACATATTACTATTTAACTATTTATGGTTTTATTACTATTTATTATGGATGGTGCAACCGTAATGAAAATGAATTTCCCCTGAGATCAATAAAGTATGACTATGACTATGACTCTCCAATCAGATTCCTTCCTCTCCACCCACCTAGCTTCACCTGTCACCTTCCAACTACCCTCCTTCCCCTCTCCCCACACCTTTTCACTCTGGCATCTTCCCACTTCCTTTCCAGTCCTGAAGAAGAGTCTTGGCCCGAAACGTCAGCTGCTTAGTTCCAACCGTAGATGCTGCCTGATCTGCTGAGTTCCTCCAGCACTTTGCGTGTGCGTAATTCTATTTATTCATTTATCTTTGAGAGCTTCAATGTTGAACAGACCTTCCAGCGACCAACCTACCTAAACTGTAGGGCCTAATCACGGGACACTTTACATTTAACCTACCGACCAGCACGTCTTTGGACTGTGGGAGGAAACCAGAGCACCCGGAGGAAACCCATGTGGTGATGTTGAGAATTTCTTACAGGGGACACAGGTAGAAGGTACAAGCACCTCAGACTCACACCAGCAGGTTCAAGAACGGTTACTACCCCTCAACCATCAGCTCTTGAACAAAAGGGGGATAACTTCACTCAGTTGTGTTCCCCGCAGCTGATGATCTCACTTTAAGGACTCTTTATCCTGTTATTTCATGCTCGTTATTTATTGCTATTTATTTATATTTGCATTTGGACCATTTGTTGTTCATTGATCCTGTTTACAGTTACTGTTCTATAGATTTGCTGAGTATACCCGCAGGAAAAATAATCTGTGTGTGGTGACGTGTTTCTACTCTGATAACAAATCTATTAAATCTCCACTGGCGGGAGGAGAAGATGGTGGCATATGGTCATTCTGAATGATATCGATATGTGTTAACTAAGGGGCCGTGCACAATCCTGATTTGATGGAGACAGCCGGAAGAAGCACAGAGGAATACCTGGAGTAACTTCTGAAATGCCTGCTTTGCTGCCGCTGCTACTGTGTGATCGAGAATCTCCGGAGACGAAGGCCCCAAATCCTCGGCTTTGCGTATCGCCTGTTGCTGGGGCCGGGGTCGAAGCACTCAGCAGAGATGGTGCTCGGTGCTCAGTGTCGGGGAGCTGGTCAGAAGCTCGGAGTATTTTGGAGGGACTGGGAGTCGGACTGTGGTCGGATGCTTCCAGGACGCTGTATCGGCAAGTTGGCGGCGCTGGAGGTTCACCGTCTGCATGAGATGATGGGACTTTCGAGAGACATTGAGACTTTTACTGTGCCATGGTCTGTTCTTACCAAATTACGGTCTTGCTTTACACTGTTGTAACTATATGTTATAATTATGTGGTTTTTGTTACTTTTAAGTCGGTTTGTCATGTGTTTTCATGATATCATTCTGGAAAAACATTTTATCATTTCTTAATGCATGCATTACTAAATGACAACAAAAGGGGACTGCGTGTCCTCATAATCATAATAATAACATAAATTTTACTTGGAACTTTGAAGTGAGCTCTGAACTCCAACATTCCAAGCTGTAAAGGCGTCGAGCTTACCATGGTGCCCCAGGCCTCCCGCTTTGCCTTTCTGGAACATATAAAAGCCTTCTCTGTGGATTGTCACCCTGTCGCGGTGGAGAGGCTTGTGTGGTCCTGTGATCCCGAGAGTGATGCTGCCTGGAGCTATGCTCCTGGTAGGGTCACCCATGGCGGTAAGGTCGAGGGTGAGGTCCCTGACAAAGAACAAGCCAACCAAGACCTCAATGGTGGAACAGGCGGACGAAGTTACTTCGAACTCAATGGCTGTGAAGGCGGATGAAGGCTGCAACAAATCCATCAGCTCCAATCGTGGTGGTTTCCAATCGTGGTGGTTTCCATGCCATTGGTTGAATCAGTTGGTTGATTTGTGAAGTATCGTGTGCTTCTTGGAGTGCAACATCGAGTACGCATTAAACAAATACACACACAGGCATCTTCACTCTGTGGGCCGCCTGTTCAGAACGAAGACCATCATCCTCGACCTCGAGGGATAGCCACGACGACGACGACATATGAAAGCTCTCGTCACAACACTGGCATTCACATCAGCTCTGTCCTAAGACCCCAGCCTGCAGCCATGTCATGTCCTTGCCTGGTTCTGCGGTCCGAGCCCGAGGCAAGACCCAGGTTCTGGGTCCTTGTCCAGTCTCGGGCTCGGAGTCGAAGCCTTGCCTCCTAGTCCATGATTTCTAGTCCTGGTTCCGCTTTCCCTAGCCCAAGTCTGCGTTCTTGTCCCTGCTCCTGGTCTGAATCTTGTCACGTCCCTACTCTAGTCAAGTCCTGTTCCTTGTACTTCAGTGTCTGTGTCTTGCATTTGGACCCGTTTCCAGCCCCCCACTGTGACATATCCACTCTATGTAGACCATTCAATATTTGACGGGCTTCACTGAGGTTCAACCTCGTTCTCCTGAACTCCAGTGAGTAGAAGCCCAGAGCCAACAAATGCTCCTCAGACGTTAACCCTGTCATTTCAGGGTTCCTTCCCGTGAAGTGCCTCTTTCACCTCAGACAGTTGAAGAAGTTTGGTGTGGGCCCCCAGATCCTAAGAACTTTCTACCGGGGTACGATTGAGAGCATCCTGACTGGCTGCATCACTGTACCTCCCTAAATCACAGGACTCTGCAGAGAGTGGTGCGGACAGCCCAGCGCATCTGTAGATGGGAACTGCCCACTACTGAGGACATTTACAGAGACAGGTGTGTAAAAAGGGCCCAAAGGATCATTGGGAACCCGAGTCACCCCAACCATAAACAGTTCCATCTACTACCATCCGGAAACAGTACCGCAGCATAAAAGCCAGGACCAACAGGCTCCGGGACAGCTTCTTCCACCAGGCCATCGGACTGATTAATTCACGTTGATACAACTGTATTTCTATGTTATACATACTATTTATTAGAAATCACTATAACTTGCACACTGCACATTCAGACTGAGATGTAACGTGAAGATTTTTACTCCTCGTGTATACATGAGGGATGTAACTAATGAAGTCAATTCGATGCTGGCACGTACTCTCTCAGGTAAAGAGGCTCAAGGCTGCTCACGGTACCCCCGGTGCTTTATAAAGCCTCAGCGTCACATCCTTGCTTCTATATTCCGGCCCTCTCGAAACGAGTGCTGAGATCGCACTTGCATTTGACCGCAGGATGGACGCCAGGGGGGTATTCTGCAGAAGGAGGTGAAAGAAACCCCTGCTTGTGAACAGAAGTACGAGTTTCCGGGAAAACAATTGCGTCCTGCAGAAGTACAAACACTTGAGGAACGATGAGTTTATTTGGACAGTACTTGCTAAGTCGCTGGAGCCTGGAGTTGCTGCCAGGGGAGCGTAACGTCCTGACTGCTGGCATTGACCGATCTGGCAGAAGCTTCACAATCACCTGCCAGGCAACCGAAGCAACACATCCAGAAACAGGCACAGCATCGACGCGGGGCCCGATGTGGAGGGGTCAGGTACAGGCTGAAACGTGGAGGCCGGGGGGTGGGGTCCAGGCCCAGAGCGTTCTGATGAGACAGGGCCCCGGGCCCCAGAGCGGGGGGAGCGACACGGTGTTTTTGATTAGACGCCGGGCCCAGATGGATTGAAGAGACGGTGGGTCGGGACCGGAGTTGAGGAAGGTGGGGGGGGGGGGGCGGGGGCCGGCTCTGCGACGTTTGCTCTGCTCTCCCGCCTCACTGGGGCTGAGGCTGCGGGCCTGCTCCGGGCCCCTTGTCTGTGAGCCCTGCTGTGAAAAAAAACTGAGGCTGAGGCTTTGGGCCTGCTCTGGTTGCTCAGGGATTGCAGTCTGTGAGCTCTGCTGTGCCGAAAGCTCAGACATCCATCCCACCTCTTCTGGAAGTTCCAGGAGTCTCCCCGCATATTGATAGCGGCTCCCTGATGCCCGCAAATTATATACAATATCCCGGAAATCGATTTGTTTGAGAGCGAGTGGGGGGGGGGTGGAGAGAGGGAGAGAGAGGGAGAGAGAGAGAGAAAGAGAGAAAGAGAGAGAGAGAAACAGAGAGAGCGAGTGACAGACGTAGCGAGAAAGTGACAGAGAGAGCATCTTGACTGGTCTCTCTTTGTGCTAAGTAGGCCTATCATTTTTCTCTGTGGGTGGGCTTTACAGTTGACCTCTCTCTCTCTCTTTCATTGTCCATCAGTTCAGTTTAGTGTCCTGCAGTGCCATGGCAGACCGTTCCAAAAAAAAAAGAAAATATAAAACGTACGTCACCCCAGACTACACTAAAGTGTACCCCTGCCTAATAGGGGTCAAAAATAATGACAGTGTTGCTCGCTGCACTGTTTGCAACAGTGACTTTTCTATTGCCCATGGTGGGTTAAATGACTGTAAAAGACATGTTGAGGTGAGTTTAACAGGTGTCATTCGTTCATTAGCATATCTATCGTTATTTAAACTAGCGGGCTAGCTGCTAAGGAGCTACCCTATTGATGTCCTACGTGATGAGGGCAAACTCACTGTAGACTTGCTTAAAGTTGTCATAGAATAAAGAAATGACCCCATGACCCCATGATAAATTGAGATTCAAAGAGCTTTGCCAGTTGATGAAGCTGCTTTTGGTGCTGCCAAATTCTAATTGTGATGTGGAAAGGGCATTTGGCATGGTGTGTCACATTAAGACAGAATTCAGAAGTCAGCTGTCTCATAAAACACCTGTGAATCTGACGTCTTGCAAAATTATCAAATTCTTTGACACAGACTGCTATGAGGTTGAGACTTCCGGCAAGATGCTCAAATCTGCCAAGCAAGCCACATCACAGTACAAAGAAAGTTTGCAAAAGAAATAGAAACGCTATTTGCATTAAATTAAAAGCATCCGTTAGTCTTGCGAGGCCATGGATCTGTGCCTGGAAAGTCTTCACTCTCCAGGGCGCAGGCCTGGGCAAGGTTGTATGGAAGACCAGCAGTTGCCCATGCTGCAAGTCTCCCCTCTCCACGCCACCGATGTCATCCGAGGGAAGGGCATTAGGGCTGATACAGCTTGGCACCAGTGTCGTCACACAGCAATGTGTGATTAAGTGCCTTGTTCAAGGACACAACATGCTGCCTTGGCTGGGGCTCGAACTCACGACCTTCAGATCGCTAGTCGAATGCCTTAACCACTTGGCCACATGCCCATGTGCATTAGCATTGAGACTGCCAATAAAACACTCAACAAGGAATATATGTGTGTGTGTATATATGAGTGTGTAAATGGTTTCAATATGTGATCAAATAAATTGTTGTGTTCTTTCATAATCAAATGTCCTGTATACATACACCCTTGGAGGTCGACCGGGGGGGGGTGCAGATATGGGGTTGCGGGGGGCAGGGGTGGTGGTGCTACCTCCCTGAAGTGAGTTTTTGCAGGGTGGGATGTCCTAAAACTGAGGGTGAGGCTGTGGGTCTGGTCCAGCTACTCCAGGCTTCCTGTCTATGGACTGACCTTCGTTCTGAGGGCTGCTGTTTGATTTTATTGTTTGCACGATTTGTGTTTCTTCTTCCTTCTCTCCCTCTCTGTCTTGGAGCTTTGGGTGTTGTTGATCTTTTCCTAAAACTGGGTTCCTTCGGGCTTCTTTGTTCTGTGGCTGCCTGTAAGGAGATGAATCTCAAAGGTGTACAGAGTACACGTACTTTCATAATAAATGAACTTTGAACTTTGGAATACCTGTCTCTGAATGTGAACAAAACAAAAGAGATGGTTGTTGACTTCAGGAGGACACGGAGTGACCACTCTCCGCTGAACATCGACGACTCCTACGTAGGGATTGTTAAGAGCACCAAATTTCTTGGTGTTCACCTGGTCTCTCAACACCAGCTCCATAGCAAAGAAAGCCCAGCAGCCTCTCTACTTTCTGCGAAGGCTGAGAAAAGTCCATCTCCCCGCCACCCCCCATCCTCACCACATTCTACAGAGGTTGTATTGAGAGCATCCTGAGCAGCTACATCACCGCCTGGTTCGGAAATTCCGCCATCTCGGATCGCGAGACCCTGCAGCGGATAGTGAGGTCAGCTGAGAAGATCATCGGGGTCTCTCTTCCCGCCATTACAGACATTTACACCACACGCTGCATCCGTAAAGCAAACAGCATTATGAAGGACCCCACGCACCCCTCATACAAACTCTTCTCCCTCCTGCCATCTGGCAAAAGGCACCGAAGCATTCGGGCTCTCACGACCAGACTGTGCAACAGTTTCTTCCCCCAGGCCATCAGACTCCTCAATACCCAGAGCCTGGACTGACACCAACCTACTGTCCTCTACTGTGCTTATTGTCTTGTTTATTATTTATTGTAGTGCCTGCACTGTTTTGTGCACTTTATGCAGTCCTGGGTAGGTCTGTAGTCTAGTGTAGTTTTTGTGTTGTTTTATGTAGTTCAGTGTAGTTTTTGTATTGTTTCATGTAGCACCATGGTCCTGAAAAACGTTGTCTTGTTTTTACTGTGTACTGTACCAGCAGTTATGGGCGAAATGACAATAAAAAGTGACTTGACTTGACTTGAAGAGATCATGCCAGAACGGCAGGATGGAGACCCTTCGCTCCTGGGATGATCTAGGAGAGGAGATTTTTGGTAAGGTGGCTACACATTCCCTTTTCTGTCTTCCATTGCCTTCCACCCTCTCATATTAGATTCCCCCTTAGAAACATAGAAACACAGAAAACCTACAGCACAATACAGGCCCTTCGGCCCACAAAGCTGTGCTGAACAGGTCCCTACCTTAGAACTACCTTGGCTTTACCCATAGCCCTCTCTTTTCCTAAGTTCCATGTAGCCATCCAGGAGTCTCTTAAAAGACACTGTCGGTTCCATCTCCACCACCGTCGCCGGCAGCCCATTCCACGCACTCACCACTCTCTGCGTAAAAAACTTACCCCTGACATCTCCTCTGTACCTACTTCCAAGCATCTTAAAACTGTGCCCTCTCGTGTTAGCCATTTCAGCCCTGGGAAAAAGCCTCTGACTATCCACACGATCAATGCCTCTCGTTATCTTGTACACCTGTATCAGGTCACCTCTCATCCTCCGTCGCTCCAAGGAGAAAAGGCCAAGTTCACCTAACCCATTCTCATGAGGCATGCTCCTATAATTAAAATAATAAAATAATACGAGTAAATAAAACTATAATTTAAAAGAACATACATTTTGCAATTGCATTGTATAAATTTATTATTGCTCAAAGCCTGGGTTTCGATGCCGTTATGATTCTGCAGTTTGACGTTCTGCAGATAGCTGAGCTATCTCGCGTAGTTATATTTATCGTGTGTTTTATTATTTCCGTGTTCTTTATTTTATTTATTATTGTGGTCCTTATTTTGTGTGTGTGTGTGTGTGAGTGTGTGTGTGTGTGTGTGTGCGTGCGTGCACGCGCACGTCCGTCCGTGCGCGCGGCCAAGTGGTTAAGGCATTGGACTAGCGACCTGAAGGTCGTGAGTTCCAGCCCCAGCCGAGGGAACATGTGTCCTTGAGCAAGGCACTTAATCACACATTGCCCTGGGACGGCACCGGTGCCAGGCTGTATCGGCCCTAATGCCCTTCCCTTGGACAACATCGGTGTCGTGGAGAGGGGAGACTTGCAGCATGGGCAACTGCCGGTCTTCCATACAACCTTGCCCAGGCCCAGAGTGAAGACTTTCCAGGCGCAGGTACACTGTCTCGCAAGACTAACTGGTGCCTTTACTATTGCGTGTGTGAACTGCATTGATCCGGAGTTGACTGTACTCTTTTCCATAGACGCTGCCTGGCCTGCTGAGTTCCTCCAGGACTTGCTTGAATTTCCAGCATCTGCAGATTTTCTCTTGTTTGTGAACAGATTTAACACCACTGGCATTGTCATGAAATTTGTTGTCTCACAGTCGAATCAATAGAACGAATGAAAGACTATGTACGAACAAAGACCTGACAAAAGAAGACAAACTTTGCAAATACAAGTGAATAAATAATACTGGGAACATGAGTTGTAGAGACTTTGATGTGGAATCAGTTCAGTGTTGAGGTGAGTGAAATTACCCGCATTGGTACAGGAGCCTGATGGTTGAGGGGTAATAACTGTTCCTGCACCTGGTGGTGTGGGACCTGAGGCTCCTGTACCTCCTTCCTGATGGTTGAGGGGTAATAACTGTTCCTGAACCTGGTGGTGTGGGTCCTGAGGTTCCTGTACCTCCTTCCTGATGGTTGAGGGGTAATAACTGTTCCTGAACCTGGTGGTGTGGGTCCTGAGGCTCCTGTACCTCCTTCCTGATGGTTGAGGGGTAATAACTGTTCCTGAACCTGGTGGTGTGGGTCCTGAGGCTCCTGTACCTCCTTCCTGATGGTTGAGGGGTAATAACTGTTCCTGAACCTGGTGATGTGGGTCCTGAGAATCTTGTACCTCCTTCCTGATGGTTGAGGGGGTAATAACTGTTCCTGAACCTGGTGGTGTGGGTCCTGAGGCCCCTGTACCTCCTTCCTGATAGTTGAGGGGTAATATCTGTTCCTGAACCTGGTGGTGTGGGTCCTGAGGCTCCTGTACCTCCTTCTTGATGGTTGAGAGGTAATAAATGTTCCTGAACCTGGTGCTGTCAGTCCTGAGGCTCCTGTACCTCCTTCCTGATGGTTGAAGGATAATAACTGTTCCTGAACCCGGTGATGTGGGTCCTGACGCTCCTGTACCTCCTTCCTGATGGTTGAGGGGTAATAACTGTTCCTGAACCTAGTGGTGTGGGACCTGAGGCTCCTGTACCTCCTTCCTAATGGCAGCAGCGAGAAAAGAGCATGACCTTGATGGTGGGGTGTCCCGGATTGTAGTCTATTCTCAGCATTTCTAGCAACATGGATTCCCCCATCGTTGAGATGTTCCCATAACCTATGGGATTCTCAATTTTCAAGGCCTCTTTCATCTCATGTTTTCGATACTTATGGCTTATTTATTTATTATTATTATTATTTCTTTCGATTTGTTGGTGCGTGGCCAAGTGGTTAAGACGTCAGTCTAGTGATCTGAAGGTCGTGAGTTCGAGCCTCAGTTGAGGCAGCGTGTTGTGTCCTTGAGCAAGGTACTTAACCACACATTGCTCTGCGACGACACCGGTGCCAAGCTGTATGAGTCCTAATGCCCTTCCCTTTGACAACATTGGTGGCGTGGAGAGGGGAGACTTGCAGCATGGGCAACTGCTGGTCTTTGATACAGCCTTGCCCAGGCCTGCGCCCCGGAAACCTTCCAAGGCACAAATCCATGGTCTCATGAGAGTAACGGACGCCAATTTCTTATGTTTTGCATTCACACAGTTTGCTGTCTCTTGCATGCCGGCTGAACGCCCAGGTTGGTGCGGTCCGCTCTGGTTATTATGCAATGGATTTATTGAGTACGCCGGCAAGAAAATGAATCTCAGGATTGTTAATGGTGAGATACGTGTAGTTTCATAATAAATTTACTTTGAAGAGTGAGTGTGACAGCAAACGCCCGCAGCTCCAGCAGGAAGCCAATGGTGCCTGCAGAACACCAGCAGATCCAGTACAAGCAGGGCAACACACACACACACACACACACACACACACACACGCACGCACACACACACACACACAAACACACACACACACACACACGCACACACACACACACACACAAACACGCACACGCACACACGCACACACACACACACACACACAAACACACACACAGACACACACACAGACACACACACACACGCACACACACGCACTCACACACACACACACAAGGCTGGATGAACCCCGCAGGCGGGGTGGGGGAGAGAACACCAGCAGTGGGGAAACATCCACTCTTTATTCCTCCGTGCCTACCCTCACTGGAATTCAGAAGAATGAGGTGGAATCTTATTGGAACCTATCCACTGGTGGTAGGCCTCAACAGAGTGGATGCAGGGAGGATGTTTCCATTGCTGGGGGAACCTAAGACTACAGGACGCGGCCTCAGAATGGAGGGGCGTCCATTTAGAACAGAGGTGAGGAGGAATTTCTTCAGCCAGAGAATGGTGAATCTATGGAATCCGTTGCCACGGGCGACAGCGGAGGCCAAGTCGTCGGGTGTAGTTAAGGCAGAGGTTGATAGGTTCTGGATTAGACAGGGCGTGAAGTGTCTGAGATCGGGGCAGAGAGGGAAAGTGGATCAGCCATGATGAAAGGGATGGAGCAGACTCGATGGGCCGAATGGCCGAATTCTTCTACATTTTACGGTCTTATCTGCACAGCTGCCTCCCTGACCTTCAGAGTACCCTGGCGTTTTGTGTGTGTGTGTGTGTGTGTGTGTGTGTGTGTGTGTGTGTGTGTGTGTGTTGCTCTGGATTTCCAGCATCTGCCGAATCTCTGCCGTTTAAAGAAATACACCAGGGAAACTATGAAAACGATGCGTTTTAGAAACTGACAAATATCCAATTGGCAAAAGAAGACAGACAGCGCATTTTTTTTTTAAATGCCCTTTCTTTGTTTCCTTGTGAGAGACTGGAAGAAAATGAATCTCAGGGTAACATAGGGTTTTTTTGGAAAATAAAGTTCCTTTGAACTTTGCAAAGGGCCGCTGCAGAAGGAATGTGATCGGAGAGGAGAGTCTGGCTCTGTCAGGGCCGGGAGACGCTCGGGTGTCATTCCTGCCGATGAGAAGATCAAAAACCTCTACTAATGCTGTTGTAATTCAGGGATTAAGGCACGTCTCAGACACTTTACCGCGTCCAAAGCCCCTTGGATTTCAAAGTGCAAATCCCTCCGGGCTGTTGTAGTCTGCCAATTCAGCATGAAGCTGTAACGGAGCCGACCTTTTTGTTTTGTCTGGGGGTGGGGACGAACCCAGCGGGTCAGGTTTTTTTTTCGGGCGAGGACTGCAGAAAGACGTGATTCCACGGGACCGCCCCGCCGGGCACCTTCACTCCGTCTGCCGCACAAGGTGAGTTTTCCCAGTGGCCACCACTTACATTTCCACGCAAACACGAGGAAATCTGCAGATGCTGGAATTTCAAGCAACACACATAAAAGTTGCTGGTGAACGCAACAGGCCAGGCAGCATCTATCGGAAGAGGGACAGTCGACGTTTTGGGCCAAGACCGTTTTGGGTCAGGACTAAGTCAGGAGCTCCCAGTGGCCACCCATTTTAATTCCATGTCCCATTCCCATTCTGACATGTCTATCCATGGCCTCCTCTACTGTAAAGATGAAGCCACACTCAGACTCAAGGAACAACACCTTGTATTCCGTCTGGGTAGCCTCCAACCTGATGGCATGAACATTGACTTCTCTAACTTCCGCTAATGCCCCACCTCCCCCTCGTACCCCATCCGTTATTTATTTTTATATACACATTCTTTCTCTCACTCTCTTTTTTCTCCCTCTGTCCCTCTCACTATACCCCTTGCCCATCATCTGGGTTTCCCCCCTCCCCCTTTTCTTTCTCCCTGGGCCTCCTGTCCCATGATCCTCTCGTATCCCCTTTTGCCAATCACCTGTCCAGCTCTTGGCTCCATCCCTCCCCCTCCTGTCTTCTCCTATCATTTTGGATCTCCCCTCCCCCTCCCACTTTCAAATCTCTTACTAGCTCTTCTTTCAGTTAGTCCTGACGAAAGGTCTCGGCCCGAAACGTCGACTGTACCTCTTCCTAGAGATGCTGCCTGGCCTGCTGCGTTCACCAGCAACTTTGACGTGTTGCTTACTTATATTCCTAGTTCCACATTTCCAGTTCCAGTACAACTGTATCTCTATGTTATATTGACCATCCTGTTGTACATACTATTTATTATGAATTACTATAAATTGCACATTGCGACCTGAAGGTCCAAAGCCCCCTCTGCCGCCAAGTTGGGGGCCTCTCTCAGCTTTGAGGACTAACGCCTCATATTCCGCCTGAGTGGCCAATAACCCGATGGCGTGAACATTGATGTCCCTAACTTCTGGTAATTCTTTTTTCACCTCCTCCCTTCTTACCCCTTATTTTCTCCTCATCCACCCTTCACCTTGGGTGGTGGGGTGGGGATATGTCTCCTTCCCACCCCACCACCCGAGGGTGCTCCTTCCCTCCGCTAGCCTGCAAGTCACCCTTGGGCAAGGTGTAGCACCTGCTTAACCTCCCATCCTCCGATCAGGGTCACAGGAAACCATGGCACCAGGTGGTGGACGGTCGTACGAGCAGCCGGTGCAGATCACAAGTCCTGGTGATGCGACCACTGATGTCAGGCAGACAATCTCTGAAGAGTATTGATAATAGCCGGGGGTCACCCGTCCTGTGAAGTCACTGCCCAGAAGAAGGCAATGGCAAACCACTTCTGTAGATAAAATTTGCCTAGAACGATCACAGTCATGGAATGATCGCCCACATGAGAGGACACAGCACATAATGATGATGTCATATGATGTGGCACATAATAATGATGTCATATGACACGGCACATAATGGTGTCATATGACACCACATAATGATGATATCATCACTCATTTCTCTCTGATGCCCCTCCTCCTTCCCTTTCTCCCATATCCACTCTCCTCTCCTATTAGATTTCTTCTTCCTCAGCCCTTTCACCTTTTCCACCAATCACCTCCCAGCTTCTTACTTCATTCCTCTCTCCCCTCTCTCCCCCGACCACCGACCTCCCCCTCCTCCATCTTGTCTTCCCTACCCCGCCACCCAGCTTCTTATTCTGGTTTCTTCCCCCTCCCATTCCCGTCCCGACGAAGGGCCCCGGCCCAAAACGTCGGCTGCTCCATTCTCCTCCATAGAGGCTGCCCGACCTGCCGAGCTCCTCTAACATTTTCAGTGTGTCGCTCTGGATTTCCAGCGTCTGCAGGGTCTCCTGTGTTCAGAATCAGCTTCAGAGTTATTTATCACAGGCGCAGTAACGTGTGCAAAAGTATTCGGCACATCTATATATAGCTGGGGTGCCTGAGACTTTTCCATGCAGCACTGGATTCGTCAACGTGGAGTGGAGAGCGAGTTTGTAAATCTGGCGGGAGCAAAGGATGTTGGGAATGGCGAGGGTGGAACGTGGGGGACAGGTGGCAGAGAAGGAGAGCCAGGGGTCGGGGGGTGCAGATACACCCAGCCCTGAGACACAAGGCAAGGTCATCTGATTCCAAACAATTGGTTTATTGATCATTACAGGATGTCTCCCTGGTGCTTCCTGTTCCCTCCCCTGTCCCTTCCCCTTTTCCCAACCACGATTCCCCTCTCCCTGTCCCCCACTTCCCACTCTCAATCCACAGTAGAGACCCAGATCAGAATCAGGTTTATCATCACTCACATATGTCCAAAGTTCAAAGTAAAATTTATTATCAGAGTACATACTTGTCACCACATACAACCCTGGGATTCACTTTCCTGCAGGCATACTTAGCAAATCTATGGAGCAATGACTGTGAACAGGATCAGTGAACAACAAACTGTGCAAATACAAATATAAATAAATAGCAATAAATGAGGAGAACTTGAAATAACAAGATAAAAAATCCTCAAAGAGAGATCATTGGTTGTGGGAACATCTCAATAGATCAGTCTAGCTATCCACTTTTGGTCAAGAGCCTGATGGTTGAGGGGGTAATAACTGTTCCGGAACCTGGTGGTGTGGGTCCTGAGGCTCCTGTACCTCCTTCCTGATGGTTGAGGGGGTAATAACTGTTCCTGAACTTGGTGGTGTGGGACATGAGGCTCCTGTACCTCCTTCCTGATGGTTGAGGGGTAAAACTGTTCCTGAACCTGGTGGTGTGGGTCCTGAGGCTCCTGTACCTCCTTCCTGATGGTTGAGGGGTAATAACAGTTCCTGAACTTGGTGGTTTGGGACATGAGGCTCCTGTACCTCCTTCCTGATGGTTGAGGGGTAATAACTGTTCCTGAACTTGGTGGTTTGGTCCTGAGGCTCCTGTACTTCCTCCCTGCTGGTTGAGGGGTAATAACTGTTCCTGAACCTGGTGATGTGAGTCCTGAAGCTCCTGTACCTTCTACCTGATGGTTGAGGGGTAATAACTGTTCCTGAACCTGGTGGTGTGGGTCCTGAGGATCCTGTACCTCCTTCTTGATGGTTGAGGGGTAATAACTGTTCCTGAACCTGGTGGTGTGGGTCCTGAGGCTCCTGTACCTTCTACCCGATGGCAGCAGCGAGAAAAGAGCAAGGTCAGGGTGGCAGGTGTCTGTGACGCTGCTTTCCTATGACAGTGTTTGACGTAGATATGCTCAATGGTTGGGAGGGTTTTACCAGCGATGTATGGGATGAATTTTTTTTTTCGTGGCAGCAGTACAGTGCAATGCACAAAATGACTGCAGTAGTGTGTGCAAAAGACTTAGGCACCCTTGCAAAATATACATGCCTGAGACTTTTGCACAGTACCCTGCATGAAAACCTGGAGGTGTGGGTCCTGAGGCTCCAGTACCTCCTTCCTGATCATTTTAGCTTCACAAGTAACACAACGTAGGGATGCGCTGGGGAGTGGAGAGCAGCCAGAAATTGTGGTCGGGCATTCCAGCACCGGAAACTCAACCCCACCACGCTTTGCGCAACCTCACAGACCACCAGAACAGGGAGCGCAACGAGTGACAAATCAAGAACAGAAGACCAGACCCCCTCCTCCCTCCGCCCACACACGCACGCACAGGCAGGCTTTGAACCCTAGGACAGGCCCACCGGGCCTCCTGTCTCCAGGCCTCGGCCTGGGGGGTGGCTGCCGCGACTCGACTTGCCGTGGACCTTCGGGCTTCAGTCCCGTTCTACACCCCCGGGCTACCCGAAGTGCGAGCGCAGGTTAGATAATTCCTCCCAGTGAGAGCAGATTGACACGGGTACCCTGATCTCCACCTGGAAGTCATTGCGGTGGCTGGCTTTTCAGCCTGATTCCCCGGAGAGATTAGTGAGGTTGTAAACGCTTTCGCCCCTGGTCCCCACCGCTGCCTTGAGATCTCCGGCGAGCCTGACTGGGAAGCAGCTGACAACGGTGCAGGAGGCAGCCAGGCCGACAGGCGGGAAAGCAGAGCTCCCCAGCCCTGCACGGTGTTGTCGACACAAGGGAAAGGCAATAATTTAAATTATAAATCATAAACAGAAAATAGAAAAATGGGAAGTAAGGTAGTGCAAAAAAGAAACCGAGAGGCAGGTCGGGATATTTGGAGGGTACGGCCCAGATCCGGGTCAGGATCCGTTCAGCAGTCTTATCACAGTTGGAAAGAAGCTGTTCCCAAATCTGGCCGTATGAGTCTTCAAGCTCCTGAGCCTTCTCCCGGAGGGAAGAGGGACGAAAAGTGCTCAGCCCAGGTGGGAACTTGCCAGCCTCGGACTCTGCCGAACCCCGTGCTTGTATTCGGACTCGAGCCCACCATCACTGCGTCAAACATGCAGCAGCTCCTGTATTCAGAGAGCGAATCTGAGCGGCTTTCGCTGAGCCAGGATGAGAATCAGAAATGGGAGAAGGGTCCCCGGTTCCAAAAAGTCAACAAATTGGCTCTTTCCCAGAGTTGCTGGGCGGCCAGCTGAGCTCCTCCAGAACCTCCTGCGTTGTTGGGAGGGAGAGGTGGGGGGCAGAATCAGAAACAGGTTTAATATCACAAGCATGAGACGCCAAATTGGTTCTTATCTGCCTGCATTACAATGCAAACCACAACAATAAATAAAGTAAATTGCTGGAAGAAGAATGTATGTGTGTGTGTATATTTGCATACAAATGTTAAATGAAGTAATTAGTGAGAAAAAAGAAAAAAAACTAGTGAGGTGGTGTTCATGGGTTCAGTGTCCATTCAGTAATCTGATGGCAGAGGGGAAGAAGCTGTTCCTGAATCGTTGAGTGTGTGTCTTCAGGCTCCTGGACCTCCTCCCTGATGGTGACAGTGAGAAGAGGGCACGTCCTAGGTGGTGGGGGTCCTTAATGATGGACGCTGTCTTTTTGAGGCACTGCTCCTTGAAGATGTTCAGGATCATGGAGAGCCGAGTGAAGGACCTGAGTGAGTTAACAACACTCTGAAAGTTATTTTGATATCTGAACATCCCATACTCGTCACTGTAATGATGAAACACCCCACACCCCTCACTGTGACACTGACACACCTCACACCCCTCACTGTGACACTGACACACTCCACACCCCTCACTGTGACACTGACACACCCCTCACCCCTCACTGTGACACCAATACACCCCACACCCCTCACTGTGACACTGACACACCCCACACCCCTCACTGTGACACTGACAAACTCCACACCCCTCACTGTGAGACTGACACACCCCACACCCCTCACTGTGACACTGACAAACCCCACACCCCTCACTGTGACACTGACACTCCCCACACCCTCACTGTAACACTGACACACCCCATACCCCTCACTGTGAGACTGATACACCCCACACCCCTCATTGTGACACTGACACACCCCACACCCCTCACTGTAACACTGACACACCCCACACCCCTCACTGTGAGACTGACACACCCCACACCCCTCACTGTGACACTGACACACCCCTCACCCCTCACTGTGACACAGACACACCCCACACCCCTCACTGTGACACTGACACACCCCTCACCCCTCACTGTGACACAGACACACCCCACACCCCTCACTGTGACACTGACAAACCCCACACCCCTCACTGTGACACTGACACACCCCACACCCTCACTGTAACACTGACACACCCCACACCCCTCACTGTAACACTGACATACCCCACACTCCTCACTGTGACACTGACACACCCCACACCCCTCACTGTGACACTGACACACCCCACACCCCTCACTGTGACACCGACACACACCACATCTCTCACTGTGACACTGACACACCCCAGACCCCTCACTGTAACACTGACACACCCCACACCCCTCACTGTGACACTGACACACCCCACACCCCTCACTGTGACACTGACACACCCCTCACCCCTCACTGTGACACAGACACACCCCACACCCCTCACTGTGACACTGACAAACCCCACACCCCTCACTGTGACACTGACACACCCCACACCCCTCACTGTAACACTGACACACCCCACACCCCTCACTGTAACACTGACATACCCCACACTCCTCACTGTGACACTGACACACCCCACACCCCTCACTGTGACACTGACACACCCCACACCCCTCACTGTGACACCGACACACACCACATCTCTCACTGTGACACTGACACACCCCAGACCCCTCACTGTGAGACTGACACACCCCACACCCCTCACTGTGAGACTGACTCTCCCCACACCCCTCACTGTGACACCGACACACCCCACACCCCTCACTGTGACACTGACACACCCCACACCCTTCACTGTGACACTGACACACCCCACACCCTTCACTGTGAGACTGACACACCCCACACCCCTCATTGTAACACCAACACACCCCACACCCTCACTGTGACACTGACTCTCCCTTCCCCCCTCGCCTGCAGATCAGCTGCTTGAAGGACCGTGGCCTCACCTGCCGTTCTGAGAAGTTGGCCTTGTGCCCGTGCGGCAGCTCGCAGCCAGTTGATGGAGAGATGTGAGCCAGGTCCAGATTTCCGGCAGGGCTGGGAACTTGCGATGAACCAGGCTCACGTGCCACATCCTCGATGAAACAGAATTGACAGGTTTGGTGGTCCCGCTGTGGGCGCCTGTCGATCGCCGTTAACTATTATTAGCAACTGTTGGCTTCAAAGCGCAGAGTTCCAGGTAGCAAGGTGAGTGATGGACAGCAAGCTGGGAAAGACAGAGACTTTTGGATAGAAAAGTGACAGAAAACAACATCTGTGCATTGTTCGGACTCCCCATGGCTGCATCTCTGCTTGTTGGCAACATGTGGAATCATTCTGCTGTCTCAGCCTGGATTACTGGGGAGGATGCCATGGAATTTTGGAATGGCGCTGCACAGGAAGAATCTGATCTAATTCCCCCAGCTCTCTCCTCCCCACACCCCCGTCTGCTTCAAGGAGCAGGAATCTGAATCCATTTTGCCCCTGTTAGTAAATTTGCTGATGACACAAAGGCTGGGGGTGTTGTGGATAGTGTGGAGGGCTGTCAGAAATTACAGTGAGATATTGATGGGGTGCAAAACTGGGCTGAGAAGTGGCAGATGGAGTTCAACCCAGATAAGTGGGAGGTGGTTCATTTTGGTAGGCCAAATATGATGGCAGAATATAGCATTAATGGTAAGACTCTTTGCAGTGTGGAGGATCAGCAAGATCTTGGGGTCTGAGTCCATAGGATGCTCAAAGCTGATGTGCAGGTTGACAGTGTTGTTAAGAAGGCGTACGGCCTTCATCAGCCGTGGGATTGAGTTCAAGAGTGTGAAGTAATGTTACAGCAATGCAAGACCTCGGTCAGACTCCACTTGGAGTACTGTGTTCAGTTCTGGTCGCCTCACTACAGGAAGGATATGGAAACTATAGAAAGAGTGCAGAGGAGATTTACAAGGATGTTGCCTGGATTGGAGAGTGGGCCTTATGAGAAGACGTTGAGGGAATTTGGTCTTTTCTCCTTGGAGCGACGGAGGATGAGAGGTGACCTGATAGAGGTGTATAAGATGATGAGAGGCATTGATCGTGTGGGTAGTCAGTCTTTTCCCCAGGGCTGAAATGGCTAGCACAAGAGGGCACAGTTTTAAGGTGCTTTGAAGTCAGTGCAAGGGGGATGTCAGGGGTAAGTTTTTCACACAGTGAGTGGTGGCCCAAAGACCAAATCCCTGATCGTCGAGTCCTGGGGTTTAGGCCCAAAGGTCAAAACCGTGATTGGCGAGTTCTGGGGTTTAGGCCCAAAGGTCAAAACCGTGATCGTTGAGTCCTGGGGTTTCCTGATGTAGAGGAGGCCTCACCGGGAGCACAGGGCGCAGTAATCAATATATAAGAACTCAATATATAAGTTTGCTGATGACATCAGAATTGTGGGCCGTATCTCGGGTAATGATGAGTTTGAGTACAGAGAGGAAATTAAGAAACTGGTGGCATGGTGCAAAGACAATAACCTATCCCTCAACGTCAGCAAGACAAGGGAATTGGTTGTTGACTTCAGAAGGATTAGCAGACTGCACGACCCAATTTACATTGGTGGTGCACAAGTGGAATGGGTCAAAAGCTTTAAGTTCTTCGGGGTCAATATCACAAATGACCTGACTTGGTCCAACCAAGCAGAGTCCACTGCCAAGAAGGCCCACCAGCGCCTTTACTTCCTGAGAAAACTAAAGAAATTTGGCCTGTCCCCTGAAACACTCACTAATTTTTATAGATGCACCGCAGAAAGCATTCTTCTAGGGTGCATCACAACCTGGTATGGGAGTTGTCCTGTCCAAGACCGGAAGAAGCTGCAGAAGATCGTGAACACGGCGCAGCACATCTCACAAACCAATCTTCCGTCCGTGGACTCACTTTACACCGCACGCTGTCGGAGCAGTGCTGCCAGGATAATCAAGGCCACGACCCACCCAGCCAACAAACTTTTCATCCCTCTTCCCTCCGGGAGAAGGCTCAGGAGCTTGAAGACTCGTACGGCCAGATTTGGGAACAGCTTCTTTCCAGCTGCGATAAAACTGCTGAACAGATCCTGACCCGGATCTGGGCCGTACCCTCCAAATATCCGGACCTGCCTCTCGGTTTTTTTGCACTAACTTACTTTCCATTTTTCTATTTTCTATTTATGATTTATAATTTAAATTTTTAATATTTACTATCGATTTGTAATCCAGGGAGCGGGAAGTGCAGAATCAGATATCGCTGTGATGATTGTACATTCTAGTATCAATTGTTTGGTGACAATAAAGTATAAAGTGCTTCTCCTTCTTCACTGCGCCTTCTGAGTTGCTCCCAGAAACTCCAGCCATCGCCATTCTGCCATCATCCCTCCTCGTATCCCCTTCCTATCAGCTCTGGCCCGCACTTCTCTCGTGTCTCGTTCATCCCCTTTCCTCCACTGTAATACTGACACACCTGATGAGGGCTTTTCCCTCTCGAGTCACGGGGTGAGATCAATCGTAGCATGATCACAGCCTCCTAAGGGTTCCATTAACTTCAGCTCCCTAACCAAAATCTGGCTCATCGCGCAGCACCCAGTCCAGGACACCTGATCCTTTGGTGGGCTCAACCCCGAGCTGCTCCGAGAAGCCATTTCAGAGGCATTCCTCAAACCCTCTCTTTTGGGATGCAACATGAACTCGATTTTCCCAGTCTATATGCATATCGAAATCCGCACCCCCCCCCCCCCCCCCCAGATGAAGGTAACATTGCCTTTTTGGCATGCGTTTCCCTCCTCCCGTTGCGATTTGCATCCCATGTACTGGCTCCTGTTTGAAGGCCCTGTATCTAACTCTCACCAGGGTCTTCCTACCATTGCAATTTACCAAGAGGAGGAGGAGGAGATGGCGACGCGACGCAGCGCACGCGGCCACTTCGGTGGTGATATCTATTACCTGTCAAGTAGGGGGCCGTGCACAATCCTGATTTGATGGAGATGGACGTGAGGGTACGGAGGAACATCTGGAGAAACTTCTGAAATGCCCGCTTCGCTGCCGCTGCTACTGTGTGGTAACCAGAATCACCGGAGCAGAAGGCCCTGAAATCCTCGGCTTTGCGTGTTTCAGTGGCCTGGGAGAGGTCGAAGGCGCCCGGCAGAGGATGGCACTCGGGAGGCTGTATCGGAGAGGCTGGTTGGAGGCTCGAAGCTTTCGGACGGACGGACTCAGGGTCAGCTGGGGTCGGCTGCTTCCAAGGCATCGGCAAGTTGACGGGGCCTGGAGGTTTATGGCAGGGAGTTTCTCCCTTTTGCCGTCTGGTATCGGGGACTCGGGAGTCGATCGACTTGGGGACTTTTGAGATTTTATTTACTGTGCCCATGGTTTGCTCTTCATCAAATTATGGTATTGTTTTGCACTGCTGTAACTATATGTCATAATTATGTGGTTCTGTCAGTATTAGTCTTTGGTCTGTCCTGTTTTCTGTGATATCTTTCTGGAGAAACATTGTATCATTTCTTAATGCATGTATGCATTTCTAAATGACAATAAAAGAGGACTGAGTCTTCTCATCATCTAAAATTTCTTAAATCTACCCACAAGAATTGTTCATCTTCCAATCCGATGTCAACTCTCTCAGAAGATTTGATTCGGTTATTTAGCAGCAGAACCACCCCCTCCTTCCCTACCTGCCGTCCTGTCCTTCCCACAGATTGTGCATCCTTGGCTATCGGGCTCCCAACTACAATTTTCTTTCAGCCGCGACCCCGCGATACCCACGGCGTCATCCTTGCCCACCTCCAACTGTGCTACAAGATCATCTGATTCAATTCTATTCTGGAATAATCCAGACTGTTCTCTGTTCGTCCATCACCGTCTGGTTTGGATCAGCTACCAAACAAGACAAGAATAGACTCCAAAGAACCGTCAGGGCTGCGGAAAGGATAATTGGTGTGAAGCTGCCCTCGATCCAGGACTTATATGTATCTAGAGTCAGGAAGCGAGCATGCAGCATCATTGTAGACCCATCACACCGTGGACATCACCTGTTCCAACTCCTTCCTTCTGGTAGGCGCTTTAGATCGCTGTATGCCAGGACAAATAGGTACAAGAACAGTTTCTTTCCGTATGCCATCAGTCTTATGAACACTTGAATTTTAGTCTATTATAAACCAAGTCCACCTGTGCATACACAGGTATACCTCATTGTATATAGTTCACAATTATTTGCACTATTGTTTGCTTTTTGATTCTGTACAGCGAGAGCTCAGGGAAATCGGCATCAAATTCCCTGTATGCGTCCACATACTTGGCGATAATAAAAGGTTCTGATTCCGGTCTACCTTATTCCATGTACTGCCTGCACTCAAATATAACAACTTCAGTCCCATATCTGCGCCCCCCCCACTTCTCAATTTTGTCCCCCGTTTTACACTCCAACCCGTCCCACCAACTGCGACTCTGCCCCGCCATCTGCCCGCCCTTCCCGGCCATCTCACTGCACGCCATCTCTGCTTATCGAGCAGCAACCCTATTTCTCTGGTTCCCAGCCCCCAGATGCCCTGGTGAGGGTTGACCTGCAGACCTTTTGCCTGGGTGCCTGCGTTACTGCCTGATTAATCTGACCACGGTGTCAGCCCAGAGTGGTCCAGCGCAGACCTTAAGGTTAAGCCCCTGCGCTCTGGACTCGTTGGCCAGAGGAAAATGGTTTCTCTCTGTCTTCTCCCATCAGGCTGGTTCTGGCTGCAAGTGGGAATGTTAACGTAATTGAAACTGTTATCAGGGTCCTTATCTCCTATCTGGCCTGGTCATCTTCAGAGGAGGGAGGATGATTGGGCTTTGCGTAACGTGTACACAGTCTTCCCTCCTCTTCAGCCAGGTCTTCTGGTTAATGTTGCCAAGAGGGATCTGGGGCATTCCAAAGGAGTGGGGGTGGTTGTGCTGTGTTGCCTCAAATTGATGTGTTTCGATCGGATTCACACAGAAACTCCAGCCCAAATGTTTAGATTCAAGTATCGTTTGAAGTCCTCTCAGTCCGCAGCCCCGGGGTTTTTCGAAAAGGGGCAGCGATCGGCGGGGAGCCCCGGGTCCAAGGCTCTCACGTACCCCGGGAAGCGCAGTTCCGTGCGGGGGACATCGGGCGAGGGTACCCAGAGCTTCTGCGCACAGCACCTTATTAGTCAGGGTGGAGCGGGGAAAGAGTTTGTAAGTCCGACGGGAGCACAGGATGTTGGGAGTGGCAAGGGTGGGGCGCCGCGGTAGGGGTGTGGGGGACAGGTGGCAGAGAAGGAGTCGGGGGGGGGGTGCAGACACACCCAGCCCTGAGACACCAGGCAGGGGCATCTGATTCCAAACAATCAGTTTATTGATCATTACAGAATGTCTCTCTGGTGCTTCCCGCTCCCTCCCCCTTTTCCCCAACCGTGATTCCCCTCTCCCTGCCCCCCTTTCCCACTCTCAATCCACAATACAGTGTAATGCATGGCCAAGTGGTTAGGGCGTTGGTCTGGCGATCTGAAGGTCATGGGTTCGAGCCTCAGCCGGGGCAGCGTGTGTGTATCCTTGAGCAAGGCATTTAACCACACAATTCTCCAATCCACCCAGCTGAGATGGGGAACGGGCAAGATGCTGGGGGTTAACCTCGCGATAGACTGGTGTCCTATCCAGGGAGGGTGGGGAGGTGGGGGAGTCTCATACTCTCAGTCGCTTCACACCACGGAAACCAGCATAAGCTCCGGCCCAGTGGGCCACAAGGCTCATGACAGACTTTAATCCACAATAGAGACCCAGATCAGAATCAGGTTTATCATTTCTCACATATGTCGTGAAATTTGTGGGGTTCTTTTTTGTGTCAGCAGTACAGTGCAAAAGTCTTAGGCACCTCGCTGTATATATATGCGTAAGATGTGCACAATGAAATCTGAATCTGAATCTAAATCTGTTCTGTTCTTCCCTCCCACTCACCCACACACACCAACAGGCCTTCCATCCCAGGACAGGCCTCAGGCCTTCAGGCCTCCGGTCTCTGGGCGACCTTCAGGGGGTTGGGCAGGTGTGTGAAGGTGGGGGACTCGCCAGGAAATCGCTCCAAGAACACACAGGGGTGAGGTGAGGCACCTGTCGATAATTCACAGCCAGCTGGCCTTTGGAACCGTGTGTATTGCGGCCACTTCCACCAGCTAAGAGGCATGGCAGGCCCCAGGCCGAGTACTGGGGGGGAGGCCATCCCTACGGGTCAGTATGGGTACGATGGGTTGAGTGGTCTGTCTCCATGACACAAAGGAGCTGGTTGTGGACTACAGGAGGAATGGAGACGGGCTAGCCCCTATTGACATCGATGGATCTGGGGTTGAGAGGGTGAACAGCTTTAAGTCCCTCGGCTACACATCACCGAGGATCTCACGTGGTCTGTACACACTGGCTGGGTGGTGAAAAAGACACAACAGAGCCTCTTTCACCTCAGACGGTTGAGGAAGTTTGGGACGGGCCCCAAATCCTAAGGACTTTCTACAGGGGCACAACTGAGAGCATCCTGACTGGCTGCATCACTGCCTGGTATGGGAACTGTACTTCCCTCAATCACAGGACTCTGCAGAGAGTGGTGCGGACAGCCCAGCACATCTGTAATTGTGAACTTCCCACTATTCAGGATATTTACAGAGACAGGTGTGTAAAAAGGGCCCGAAGGATCATTGGGGACGCGAGTCACCCCAACCACAAACTGTTCCAGCTGCTACCATCCGGGAAACGGTACCGCAGCATAAAAGCCAGGACCAACAGGCTCCGGGACAGCTTCTTCCACCAGGCCATCAGACTGATTAATTCATGCTGATACAAATGTATTTCTATGTTATATTGACTGTCCTGTTGTACATAATATTTATTACAAATGACTATGAAATGCACATTTAGACAGAGACCCAACGTGAAGATTTTTACTCCTCGTGTATGTGAAGGATGTAAGCAATAAAGTCAGTTCAGTTCAGTCTGTGCTCAGTGGGAATGTAGTGCAGGCACAGGAGTCACAGAACCGTAGAGTTGTAGAACAGCATGCCAGAGAAACAAGGACCTTCGGCCCAACTAGTCCGTGCTGAACGACTCTGCTGGCTGGCCTCATCAAATTGCACGTGAACTGTAGCTCTCCACACCCTTCCCATCCAAATCCTCATCCGAACTGCTGCTGAAGAGTGAACACAGACCCACATCCACCACTTCTGCCGGTCCACACTCGCAGAATCAGAATCAGCTTTATTATCACCAGCGTGTGACGTGAAATGTGTTAACTTAGTAGCAGCAGTTCAATGCAATACATAATCTAGAAGAAAATGATAATAATAATAATAAATAACCAGAACAGTTATTACCCCTCAACCATCAGGAAGGAGGTACAGGAGCCTCAGGACCCACACCACCAGGTTCAGGAACAGTTATTACCCCTCAACCATCAGGAAGGAGGTACAGGAGCCTCAGGACCCACACCACCAGGTTCAGGAACAGTTATTACCCCTCAACCATCAGGAAGGAGGTACAGGAGCCTCAGGACCCACACCACCAGGTTCAGGAACAGTTATTACCCTTTAACCATCAGGAAGGAGGTACAGGAGCCTCAGAACCCACACCACCAGGTTCAGGAACAGTTATTACCCCTCAACCATCAGGAAGGAGGTACAGGAGCCTCAGGACCCACACCACCAGGTTCAGGAACAGTTATTACCCCTCAACCATCAGGTTCCTGAACCAGAGGGGATAACTTCACTTGCCCTGTCACTGACATTGCCCCACAACCATTGGTCTCACTTTCAGAATCAGAATCAGGTTTATTATCACCGGTATGTGACGTGAAATTTGTTAACTTGGTAGCAGCAGTTCAGTGCAATACAAAATCTGGAAGAAAAAATAAATAAATAACCCCCCCCCCCCCCCCCCCCGTGTGAAGAAGACCCTGCTCGTGTTCCCCTTAAACATTTCACCTTTCACCCTTAACCTGTCACTTCCCATTTGGGATTCACCAGGCCTCAGAGGACAAAGGCCTGCTTGCACAGACCCTGTCTACACCCCTTCTGATTCTATACACCTTGATCAGACCTACCCTCATTCCCCCTCGCCCCAGGGAACAAAGTCCTAAACCATTGATGTTTTCCTAATAAACCTGAAAAAAACAAATTCATGACATATGTGAGTGATGATAAACCTGATTCTGATCTGGGTCTCTATTGTGGACTGAGAGTGGGAAAGGGGGCAGGGAGAGGGGAATCATGGTTGGGAAAAGGGGAAGGGAGAGGGGAATCATGGTTGGGAAAAGGGGGAGGGAGAGGGGAATCATGGTTGGGAAAAGGGGGAGGGAGAGGGGAATCATGGTTGGGAAAAGGAGCTGGGAGAGGGTAGGGAATGGGAAGCACCAGGGAGACATTCTGTAATGATCAATATACCAATTGTTTGGAATCAAATGACCTTGCCTGGTGTCTCAGGGCTGGGTGTGTCTGCACCCTCCCACCCCTGGCTCTCCTTCTCTGCCACCTGTCCCCACATCCCTACTGGGGTGCCCCACCCTCGCCATTCCCAACATCCTTTCCTCCCACCAGATTTACAAACTCACTCTCCGCTCCACATTGGCAAACACAGTGCTGCGTGCAAAAGTCTTATTATATATATATGTGCCTAGGACTTTTGCACGGGACTGTATGTGTCACCTGCAAACTTACTGTCTCACCTACCTTCCCCCTCACTTTTGGCTTCACCCCTCACCAGTCGGCCTGTACCCCTCCCTCTTTCACCTCACTTTTTTATGGCTTCTTCCCCCATCCTCTCCACACCAGATGAAGGGTCTCAGCCCAAAACGGCGGCAGTTTATTCCTCTCCATAGATGCTGCCTGACCTGCTGAGTTCCTCCAGCATTTTTGTGTGCTACACTGGGTTTCCAGCACCTGCGGAATCTCTTGCGTTTACTGACCTGCCCTTCCATAGAACTTACAAAGAGCAGGGGTCCCAGAACAGATCACCACTGGTCACTGACTCCAGGCAGAATATCCTCCATAACTCTCTCTGGCTTCTGCGGACAAGCCCATTTTGAATCCACACAGCCAACCTCTACAGGTGTACTGTGGAGAGCACTCTGACAGGCTGCATCACTGTCTGGATTGGGGCAGGGAGGGGCTACTGTACAGGATTGAAAAAAGCTACTGAGAGTGGTAAGATTAGTCAGCTCCATCGCGGGCATTAGCCTCCGTGGTATCCAAAACATCTTCAAGGAGCAGTGCCTCAGAAAGGAGGCATCCATCAGTAAGGACCCCCACCACCCAGAACATGCCCTCTTCTCACTGCTGCCATCAAGGAGGAGGTACAGGAGCCTGAAGACACACACTCAATGATTCAGGAACAGCTTCTTCCCCTCTGCCATCAGGGAGGGGTTACAGGAGCCTGAAGACACACACTCAACAATTCAGGAACAGCTTCTTCCCCTCTGCCATCAGGGAGGAGGTACAGGAACCTGAAGACACACACTCAACGATTCAGGAACAGCTTCTTCCCCTCTGCCATCAGAGAGGAGGTACAGGAGTCTGAAGACACACACTCAACGATTCAGGAACAGCTTCTTCCCCTCTGCCATCAGGGAGGAGGTACAGGAGCCTGAAGACACACACTCAACGATTCAGGAACAGCTTCTTCCCCTCTGCCATCAGGGAGGAGGTACAGGAGCCTGAAGACACACACTCAGCGATTCAGGAACAGCTTCTTCCCCTCCACCATCCGATTTCTGAATGGACATTGAACCCATGAACACTCCCTCAATTTAAAAAAAAATTCTGTTTTTGCACTATTTGTAATATAACTTTTTAATGCACATTAATATATACTGTAACATTCTGATTCTGAAAAGAATTTCAGGGTGTACATTGTAAACATTTCTCTGACATTAAATGTACCTATTGAAACCTATTGATTCAAATTTTCCTGGATCCCAAGCTTCCCTGACTCTCTGAATGAGCCTATCATGGGGAACCTTATCAAACTCCTTACTAAAATCTATATACACCACATCCACTGCTCTAGCTTCATCAATGTGTTCTGTAACATTTTCAAAGAATTCAATCAGGAATTGAATCTCCTTTTCAAGATAAGTTCAAAGTGAATTTATTATCAAAGTACATATACATCACCATATACAACTCTGAGGCTCATTTTCTTGTGGGCATACTCAATAAATCTATAGGTTGATAACCATAACAGAATCAATGAAAGATCGAACCAACTTAAGGTGTTCAAACAGAGTGCAAATACAAAAAGGAAAGAAATAATAATAATAATAAATAAATAAGCAATAAATATCGATAACCTGAGATGAAGAGTCCTTGAAAGTGAGTCCATTGGTTGTGGGAACATTCGAATGACGGGGCAAGTGAAGTTGAGTGAAGTTATCCCCTCTGGTTCAAGAGCCTGATGGTTGAGGGGTAATAACTGTTCCTGAACCTGGTGGTGTGGGTCCTGAGGCTCCTGTACCTCATTCCTGATGGCTGAGACGTAATAACTGTTCCTGAACCTGGTGATGTGGGACCTGAGGCTACTGTACCTCCTTCCTGATGGTTGAGGGGTAATAACTGTTCCTGAACCTGGTGATGTGGGTCCTGAGGCTCCTGTACCTCCTTCCTGATGGTTGATTGGTAATAACTGTTCCTGAACCTGGTGATGTGGGACCTGAGGCTACTGTACCTCCTTCCTGATGGTTGAGGGGTAATAACTGTTCCTGAACCTGGTGATGTGGGTCCTGAGGCTCCTGTACCTCCTTCCTGATGGTTGATTGGTAATAACTGTTCCTGAACCTGGTGATGTGGGTCCTGAGGCTCCTGTACCTCCTTCCTGATGACAGCAGTGAGAAGCGAGCGTGTCCTGGGTGGTGGGGGTCCTTAATGATGGACACTGCTTTCCTGCGACGGTGTTTCACGTCGATGTGCTCAGTGATGGGGAGGGCTTTACTCAGAATGGACTGGACCGTATCCGCTGTTTTTTTGTGGGATTTTTTGACTCTAGGCCATTGTAGGTTCCCTACCAGGCTGTGATGCTAGCCAGTCGACAATACTTTCCACTGCACATCCACAGAAGTTTTGTCAAAGTTTTAGCTATCATGCCAAGTTTTAGGTGTGATGGGCTGGAACCTCCCTGGAATTGTGACAGAACACAGTGCAGTCTGAGGCCATTTGGCCCCTTGTGCATGTTCTAGCTCTTTGAAAGGGACTATTCTGGTATCCTGATGGTTGAATATCTGACTCAGTGCCCGCAAGAGGATGAATCTGAGAACAACAGGAATTCTGCAGATGCTGGAAATTCAAGCAACACACATCAAAGTTGCTGGTGAACACAGCAGGCGAGGCAGCATCTCTAGGAAGAGGTACAGTTGACGTTTCAGGCCGAGACCCTTTGTCAGGGAATCCTGATGAAGGGTCTTGGCCTGAAACGTCAACTGTACCTCTTTCTAGAGATGAATCTGAGGGTTGTATATGGTGACGGCCATAATATATTTTACTGTGAACTTTGCCCTTTACCTTGAAAAGGAAATCAAACTCTAACCCCGGTCCCCCAAGCTCCCTTCCGATCCAATGGGGCCACGGGATTGAGGTTGGGAGAGGTGACAGCCTCAAGTTCCAAGGTGCAAGGCCACCGGCAGCCTGCCTTGTTCCAACCACGTTGACGTCGCGACCGAGAAAGCCCACTTACTTGCTCAAGGCACCATAGAAGACGTTCAGTCCGGATGTGTCATGCTTTGGTGTGGCACTTGACCACGAGAAGCTGTGGGCACACCTCGTCACCTCCCCTCTTGCCGACAGTTCCCGCTGCGAACAGCTCTGGGTCTGTACTGACTGGAGCTCAGAAGAAAGAGGGGGAGGGTGCGGGGTTCTCGTTTAAACCTATCGGACATTGAAGGCAACATTCACAAAGTGCTGGAGGAAGTCATCAGGTCGGGAAATGAATAAACAGTCGACGTTTCGGGCCGAGGTCCTTCTCCAGGACTGGGAAGGAAGGGGGAAGATGCCAGAGTTAAAAGAAGTTGTCGGGGGGGGGAGTGGGTGCAGGGGAAGGAGACTAGCTGGAAGGTGATCGGTGAAGCCTGGTGGGTGGGAAAGGTAAAGGACTGGAGAGGAAGGAATCTGATCGAAGAGGAGAGTGGACCAGGGGAGAAATGGAAGGAGGAGGGACACCAGGGGGAGGTGATGGATGAGAAAGGTAAAGAGCTGGAGAGGAAGGATTCTGATCGGAGAGGAGAGTGGACCATGGGAGAAAGGGAAGGAGGAGGGACACCAGGGGGAGGTGATGAGTGGGAAAGGTAAAGGACTGGAGAGGAAGGAATCTGATCGAAGAGGAGAGTGGGCCGGGGAGAAAGGGAAGGAGGAGGGGACCCAGGGGGAGGCGAGGTGAGAAGAGGTAAGAGGCCAGATTGGGGAATGAAAAGAAGAGGGGAGAGGGAGGTGAAGGAAATTGTTTTTTAACGTGAAGGAGAAATCAATATTCATGCCATCAGGTTGGAGGCTACCCAGATGGAATATGAGGTGCTGCTCCTCCACTCTGAGGGTGGCCTCATCTTGGCACAATATTGAAAGGCCTCTATAGAGTTGAGATGGAGAGGATCTTTCCTATGGTGGGGGAATCTAGGACCAGAGGGCACAACCTCAGAATTTCTTTGGCCAGACGCTGGTGATTCTCTGGAATTCATTGCCAGGTCATTGGATGTATTTAAGACGGTGATTTGTAAGGGCATCAAAGTTGACGGGGAGAAGGCAGGAGAATGCGATTGAAGGGGAAAAGAGATCAGGCATGATTTAATGGTGCAGCAGATTGCGATGGGCCTAATTCAGCTCCTCTGTCTTGTCGTCAGCCAATCTGCGGTTAGCAAAATCTCACAGAATATTCGCAATTATAAAGTGCTCCTGTGAAGTGGAGAAGAGGAGAAGATGGCTGCACGACGGCAGCGCACGCGGCCTCTCCGGTGGTGACGTCTGTTATCTGTCAAGTAGGGTGCCGTGCACAATCCTGATTTGATGGAGATGGACGTGAGAGCACGGAGGAACATCTAGAAAACTTCTGAAATGCCCGCTTCGCTGCCGCTGCTACTGTGTGGTAACCGGAGTCTCCGGAGCAGAAGGCCCCGAAATCCTCGGCTTTGCTTGTTTCAGCGGCTGGGGGGAGGTCGAAGGCGCTTGGCCGAGGTTGGCGCTTGGGAGGCTGTATCTGAGGGGCTGGTCGGAAGCTCGAAGTTTTCGGACGGATGGACTCAGTATTGGCTGTGGTCGGCTGCTTCCAAGGCATCGGCAAGTTGACGGTGCCTGGAGGTTTATGGCAGGGAGTTTCTCCCTTTTGCCGCCTGCTATCGGGGACTCGGGAGTCGATCGAATCGGGACTTTGAGACTTTTTTTTTTTACCGTGCCCATGGTCTGCTCTTTATCAAATTATGGTATTGCTTTGCACTGCTGTAACTATCTGTTATAGTTATGTGGTTCTGTCAGTGTTAGTCTTTGGTTTGTCCTGTTTTCTGTGATATCACTCCGGAGAAACATTGTGTCATTTCTTAATGCATGTATGCATTTCTAAATGACAATAAAAGAGGACTGAGTGTTCTCATAATCAAAAAAATGCCTTTAGCTGTGCTTGTCCTTTAAAATCTTTGCAGACTATAATGGTCTATTGTTCTTGTGACAGTAAAGAGCTCTTGCCCCCTTTCAGATTAATTGAGCTGCAGTTCTCTACTCCCACCACTAGTGTGCAGTACGCATTGGCACTGGCAGTTGCTGATATTTGCTCTGGTCTGTAACCTGGCGAAGATGAGCTTCAGGTCTCCGCCAGTTTGTGCCAGGCATGGCCGACTCTGAATGGTGCAAATATCGGAGAGTCGTATGCACCGAGGAGGGCCAGCGGAGGCCGATAGGTTCTTGATTAGTCAGGGCATCAATCGTTAGAAGGAGAAGGCAGAAGAATGGGGTTGAGGGGGGCGGTAATGCATCAGCTGCATTCGAATGGCAAAACAGAATCGATGGGCCGAATGGTCTGCCGGGAACTGGACCGACGACGCTCTGAGCCAGGACCCTCCAGCAAGATTTCAACGTTTACACTGAGACACAAGATGCTGGCGGAACGCAGCAGCTCGGACAACATCCATGGAAACGAGCGGGCAGACTCCCGACTCTTCATCAGGATTTCATCAGAGCCCCTTGGACAAGGGTTTTCCCATCGACAGAAAGTTCAAACCAGGCAATCAAGTAGAAACTGGAGTCTCTTCTAAAACTCTTGGCCATAACTTTTAATCTGTGTCTGGTGGTGGTGGTGGCATCCGTTAGTTTCGCGAGACCATGGATCTGCGCCTGGAAAGTTTTGCTTCAGTCTGTGTTAAAGCAGTATCTGTTGTGGCTGTAGAGGCCCACGCAGGAGTGACAGTCTCGGCTGCAGCGACTGCACTTGAAGGCGCTGTCCTCCAGTGTTGTCTTGGTGCTGCCTTTCCGACGAGTGTGCTTTCCTTCAGCAGCAAGCCTCAGCTTCTCTTCCCTTCTTTTTAGACCTCTGCGTAGTTCCAGCCTCCAGTGAGAGCGATCACTTGCGATGTCCTCCCACCTCTTGACGTCCATTTTCAGTAACTTCACGTCTCTCTTGCAAACGTCTTTGAAACGAAGATCGGGCCACCCTTGTGCTCTCTTGCCGGAGGCCAGTTCCCCGTACAGCATGTCTTTCGGTGTCTATACAATCTGTGTCTATACAGAAGTAAACGTTTGTAACAGATTGAAAATTCATAGAATCGTAACTCGTATTAAACATCAATTGAGAAATTCGGAAGTAAACCTTCCTGACATAAGGCATTTCCTCTTCGTTATCCCATCCCTGCAGCCTCCACTTTGCAGCCAGACCTTCAGTGTTAATCACTCCAAGGCGAGCACTAATTGCACGGCAGAACGCAAGAGTCGAGCGTTTGCAGGCATTGAAACTCTGGGATGGGCAAGCGTCCTGATTTACGCCCGGACGTGGCATTCCTGTGTGGAGCCTGTGTTGTGTGTGAGCTTTAACACTCCCGTCTTGCCTGCTCGTCAGTCTTAACTACCGGGGCATTCCAGTGCCAGATCACCCAGCTTATCTTGCCCTCTCTATCACGGCCTTGGGAGTCCTGGCAACACAGAGTCCAGGCAACGAGAATCCAACCTTTGAAGGGAAACAAGAATATATAGTCAGAGAGATATTCCCCCCAGATACTCTCAGCCGGTCTGTCAGATGCATTAACAAGTCACAGTGGTACATTCTGCAGAACCTTATTGGCCCAGTAGGTTGCCCACGGTTGACTCTAAACGCTGGGAACCATGGGAAAAGGAGGAGGCCACTCAGCCCCTCAAATATATCCCAGGCACTCAGTTTTTTTTTCCTGTTTGTGTGTGCGTGTGTCCGGCCGGACTCCGTTTACGTAACCCGGATCCTTAAACCTTGCCTGAAATCAGAAGTGCAAACAAGAGGAATTCTGCAGATGCTGGAGGTTCAAGCAACACACATCAAAGTTGCTGGTGAACGCAGCAGGCCAGGCAGCATCTCTAGGAAGAGGTACGGTCGACGTTTTGGGCCAAGACCCTTCGTCAGTACTAACTGAAGGAAGAGTTAGTAAGAGATTTGAAAGTGGGAGGGGGAGGGGGATATCCAAAATGACAGGAGAAGACAGGAGGGGGAGGGATGGAGCCAAGAGCTGGACAAGGATAAGTGCCAGGAGGGAGATCAGTGGGGAGGGATGTGGGCGGAATGAATGGACAAGAGAGTCGCGTAGGGAGCAATCCCTGCGGAAAGTAGAGACGGGGGGAGGGAAAGATGTGCTTGCCAGGAGGGAGATCAGTGGGGATCACCTGTCCAGCTCTTGGCTCCATCCCTCCCACTCCTGTCTTCTCCTATCATTTTGGATCTCCCCCTCCCCCTCCCACTTTCAAATCCCTTACTCACTCTTCCTTCAGTTAGTCCTGACGAAGGGTCTCGGCCTGAAACGTCGACTGCACCTCTTCCTAGAGATGCTGCCTGGCCTGCTGCGTTCACCAGCAAATTTGATCTGAAATGAGAAGTCTTGGTTGTGACGTTGGCAGGCATCCATCCCTTGCTCTTCGTTGTGCACTGCCCAGTCTCTCTTCGCACCCCACCCCACCCCAGCGTCCTCGCCGCCAGAAACACAAGGGATTTTTCAGATGCTGGAAATGTGACTTCGCCAGCAGCAGATTTCCACAGATTTACAGCTGAGAGGCCACACCACCATCTGGTACGGAGGGAGGGCCACTGAACAGGATGGAGGAAAAATAAAACTGCAGAGGGTCATGAAGTCGGCCAGCTCCATCACGGGCACCAGCCTCCCCGGCACTGGGGACATCCTCACAAGTGCTACACCTGTCCCTACACCTCCTCTCTTGCCACCATTCAGGGCCCCAAACAGTCCTTCCAGGTGAGGCAACGCTTCACTTGTGAGTCTGTTACGGTCATCTACTGCATCCGGTGCTCCCGGTGCGGCCTCCTCTACATCGGTGAAACCCGACACAGATTGGGGGACTGCTTCATCGAGCACCTCCGCTCCGTCCACCACAACAGACAGGATCTCCCGGTAGCCACCCACTTCAACTCTGATTCCCATTCCCATTCAGATATGTCCATACATGGCCTCCTGTACTGCCATGATGAGGCTAAACTCAGGTTGGAGGAGCAACACCTCATATATCGTCTAGGTAGTCTCCAGCCCCTTGGTATGAACATAGAATTCTCCAACTTCCAGTAATTCCCTCCCTCCTCCCTTCCTCTATCCCTATGTCACTCTGCCCCCTCCCCCAGTTGCCTATCACCTCCCTCATGGTTCTGCCTCCTTCCACTACCCATTGTGTTTTCCCCTATTCCTCCTTCACCTTACCTGCCCATCCCCTCCCTGCTTCCCCTCCCCCACCCCTTTATCTTTCCCCTTACTGGTTTTTCACCTGGAACCTACCGGCCTTCTCCTTCCCACCCTCCCCCCACCTTCTTTATAGGGCCTCTGCCCCTTCCCCCTACAGTTCTGACGAAGGGTTCCGGCCCGAAACGTTGACTGATCGTTTCCACGGATGCTGCCCGACCTGCTGAGTTCCTCCAGCGTGTTGTGAGGGTTGCTTTGACCCCAGCATCTGCAGGGTATTTTGTGTTTCAATCTTCAAAAGGCGATGCCTCAAAAAGTCTATCATTGAGGACCCTCGCCGCCTAGTGTTGACCCTCTACTGTCAGGGAGGAGGTACAGGAGCCCGATGACACGGGGGCGGGGCGGGGGAGAACATGGATACTCTTCTTTGCAACTAACTCCATCAGATTTGAAACGTCATATAGTGAAACATGCTATCTGCGCGATCGACCAACGTGGCCCGAGGAGGTGCTGGGGGGCGGGGGGCCTGCGGGCGTCGCCTGTGCTCCTGAGGCCAACCTGGCATGCCCGCCATTTTACCCACCCGCCTCTGAAACGTGGGAGGGAGGGGAGCCAGAGTGAACCCACATGGCCGCGGGGAGAAGGTGGAAACCGCCGACAGGCGGCGACGGGAACCGAACCCCTGGCGCAGTAAAGCGCCGTGCTAACTGCGACCCTTACACGCCACCGGCAAAGGTCACAGAGGAGCCTGCCGTCCCTCCTCACCTGGGTTCAGTCGGTGCCGGCGTTCGCCGTCACGGACTCTGCCGTCCCTCCGCTCCCGCGTCGAGTCATTGCCAGTGCTCACCGTGACAGAGTCTGGGTCCGTTTCCCCCCACCCAGGCTGCCTGCCTCTCTGAGTCCCTCGATCACATGGTTTGCCGCTGAGTCTTTCTGTCAGCCACTCCGGAGAATCACATGGTCACTCGCCACAACCCAGTCACGTGGTGGCCACTATTCCTGATGCTGAAACGGGAGCCTTGGGTGTAGTGTCGAGCTGGAGGGTCCTCTTGCCCTCTCTAACCTTCAGTCAGGTGATGGGCGATCCGGGTGCTGGCCTCAGTTCCTTCCTGCCTGGTCCCTGGAAAACTATATCCCTCTCACGGTCGAGTGACTCTCTCGGGATTCAGGCAGCTTTAATGACCATACAACCGAGAGTATGCTCCTGGTCAACTGCTGTTGTAGCCCACCCATTTCCAGATTCATCGTGTTGTGTGTTCAAAGACGTCCTTCTGCACACCACTGTCGTAACGTGTGGTGATTTGAGTTACTGTCACCTTCCCGTCAGCTTGACCCAGTCTGGCCACTCTCCTCTGACCTCTCTCATTAACAAGGCATTAACTGGATGTCTCTCACTGGAGGCTTTTTTTTTGTTTTTCACCCCATTCTCTGTAAACTCTACAGCAGGGGTCCCCAACCTTTTTTTCACCACGGACTGGTTTAATATTGACAATATTCTTGCGGACCAGCCGACCGGCGGGGGCGGGGCGGTGGATGGGGTGTTAATCACCACCGGAATATAGGTGGTAAGTCAACCATAAGTCACTTATAAGCGGCTAATACACTCAATTTCGTTTCTAAAAGGGTTTATCTAACAAATTTAATATTAAACGCACAGCACATATTTTCCTCGCATGATCATATAAAATCATTACAACACACCAATATTGCTGAATCAGTGGGAGCCCTGGGCTTGTTTCCCTGCAATGATGTTGTCCCATCGAGGGGTGATGGGAGACAGCGATACTCGAAGGGGGTTCCTTATGTCCAGTCTATTCTGCAATTTAGTTTTTGTTACATTCATCGCAGAGATATGTTGGAAATGGAAGCAACGTTTTCAGTGCTTTTGTGGCTATCTCAGGATATTTAGCCTTGACTTTGATCCAGAATGCCGGCAGAGATGTTATGTCAAACATACTTTTCAGACCGCCGTCATTTGCAAGCTCGAGGAGTCGATCTTCTTCCCGTGCTGACATGGATGACGCGTGTGTTCAAGTTCAACAGTGGGCGTGACGGAATGAGGAAAGGTGCAGCTGACTCATATCGCCAAATCATATCATTTCCTCGCGGCCTGGAAGCACATGCTTTGTGGCCCGGTACCGGTCCGCGGCCCGGTGGTTGGGGACCACTGCTCTAGAGAACCCCTCCCCAGGAGATCAGCATCTTCTGAGATATTCAAACCACCCCATCTGGCACCAACAATCATTCTCACTTCGATCACGTTTTCTCCCCCTTTCTGACTGAACCTCTTGACCGTGTCCGCGTGCTTTATGCATTGAGTTGCTGCCACACGATTAGCTGATTAAATATTTTCATTGACCATCAGGTGTACCTAATGAAGCGGTCCCTCCGAGGGAAGAAATTCTGCCTCGTCTCCATTTTATATAGATGCCCCACCCCCGGCTGTGTTTCTCAAATGTGGATTCCCGGCATCGTGTCCTGAGGATGCGCATCTGGGTCTTCCCATCTCTGTTATACGAGCCAGCCGAATCTGTCTCCCCTGGCTGTTGTGAAACAAGTCCTAGATCATGACTCTGGATTCCTATGCAAGTCTCACAAGTTCTCGGGACGTGAAAGGCTCCACACCATCCGAAAGTGGAGACTGCATGCCAAAGGTGACTGACTGTCCTGGTGTCGGAGGGATTGTGTCTGCGAGTGGGTGGGGAGGAAGGAATGGAGCTTCTTTTGCTGCTATTGTTGTCATTGTGTTAGCCCATAAGGAGCAGAATTAGGCTGTTTGGCCCGTCGAGTCTGTTCCGCCATTTCATCATGGCTGATCTGTTCTCGCTCTCAGCCCTAAAGTACTGCCCTCTCCCTCACCAACCAGTCTCTGCCCAATACGACCTGGCCTCCACAGATTCTGTTCTAGCTTGTTCCGCCGAACGTCATGGAGGCCAAAGCTGTGTTGGCACTGGAAAGTATGACAAAGCTCGCGGAGTGTTGGCCTTTAACGCAAACGGCGCATTTCACCGTTTCTGATAAATAAGCGAATCTTGAATTCAAATAAATGTCTAATAATGATCATTTAAAGTCCTATCATCCTCCCCCTCCCCCTTTTTCTGTTCGCCACTCCATGTCCCCTCTTACCCCTTTTCTTCTCCGCTCCTGCTTATCACCCTGGTGCCCGTCCTTCTTCCCTTTCTCCCATGGTCCACTCTCCCGTCCTATCAGATTCTTTCTTCTCCAGCCCTTTACCTCTTCAACCAATCACCTCGCACTTCTTACTTCCCCCCCCCATCCACCTGCCTTCCCTCTTCAATAGTCATCTTCCCTGGCCAAGTGGTTAAGGCGTCGGTCTAGTGATCTGAAGGTCGCTTGTTCGAGCCTCAGCTGAGGCGGCGTGTTGTGTCCTTGAGCAAGGCACTTAACCACACATTTCTCTGCGACGACACCAGTACCAAGCTGTATGGGTCCTAATGCCCTTCCCTTGGACAACATTGGTGGCATGGAGAGGAGAGGTTTACAGCATGGGCAACTGCTGGTCTTCCATACAACTTTACCCAGGCCTGCGCACTGGAAACCTTCCAAGGCGCAAATCCATGGTGTCACGAGACTAACGGATGCCTATATATAGTCATCTTCTAACTGGCCCTCCTTCCCCAATGCCCACCATCTTATTCTGGGCTTCTTTCCCTGCCACTTTCCAATGGGGGTAGAAGGGTCTCGGTCCAAAGAGCGGACTGTTCATCCCCCCTCCGTAGATGTTGCCTGACCTGCTGAGTTCCTCCAGCATTTTGTGTGCGCTGCTCTTTATACGAATATAAATCTGTCACTGCACTCACGGGTGGTAGCTTTTCCGACACACGCAGTGATCATAGCGCGGAGTAATTGCCAGTCAGATTTTCAATAAACTCAAACCCAGATGGCTTGACTCAAGGGTGTCGTTCCCTGCCTGCTCGCTCACTCGATCCAATTGCATCCCTTACATCTCCTAACCAATGGCACTCCCGAGACGCCCCAGGCCCAATTACCGAGCCCTTTAGCTCAGCCCCACTAATTCTCTCGTAAATCTCCCGGAACACTGCCACTCTGCCGGGGAGCGAAACAGATGTACATTATCAATGGCAGGAGTCGGGTGGGGGGGGGGGGGGACGGGGTGTGAAAACAAAGAGTTGTAAAAAATAGCAGCAAGACAATAACAATAAAAACTGAGGGAAAAAATCTGTGGAAACCGATATCTGAAATAAAAAGAGGACTGGGATAATTAGAAGGTTGGCGCTCGTCTTTGGAGTGCCTCACAGATCCACTTAGAAATTCCTTTGCCAGCTATTTCTATGCATGAACGATTAATGTTGAAGGGTCATGCAATCAAACTCTTTCAGACTTACAGTGCACTCAGCGGCTGCTTTATTAGATACAAGAGGTACCCAATAACTCGGCCAGTGAGCGCACGTCTGCGGTCTTCTGCTGCTGTCGCCCGCCCACTTCGAGATTCGACGTGTTTCGCGCGCGCAGAGTCGCTCTCCTGCACAGCGCTGCTGTCCCGCATGCCTATCTGAGTTGCCGTCGCCTTGAGCCGGTCTGACCTCTCTCATTAACAAGGAGTGTTTGCCAGCACGGCTGCCACCCGCTGGATGTTTCTTTTTGTTTTTGTTTTTTTTCACACCGTTCTCCGTAAACTCTAAGGGACTGCAGTGCGCGAAGATCCCAGGCGACCTGCAGTTTCTGAGATACTCAAACCACCCCGTCTGGCACCAACGGTCAAAGTCACTTAAGATCACATTCCTTCCCCTCCCCCCGGTCTGATGTTTGGTCCGAACCTCCTGACCGTGCCTGCGTGCTTCGACGCGTTGAGTTGCTGCCACGCGGTTGGCCGGTTTGCATCGACGAGCGGGTCCGCCGAATGAAGTGGCCACCAGGGGCGCGAGCCACTCTGGATTAAACTCCCGCAGCCAGAGCAGGTTGCCGGCCCTCCTCTCCCCCTCAGGAGCCAAGGTACCCGCGGTAAACGGGTGGATATATTTTTCCATGGTTAATATCCGTGACAGAGGCCCAACATTTTCCCGTCCATTGCAAACAAGAATGCTCCCAGGAAGTCAAAGCTGGCTTATCTTGGGGATGTTCTATTAGCCTCTGAGTTCCAACTATGCATCACCGTAAACAAATGACGGGAACACCTCCCAGTCAAAAAGTAAAGAGGCTCTAAAGAGGAATGAAGCCGCCCACGATGTATTTATATATAAAGAAATAATGAACATTCTGGGAGTGATTTCACGACTATGTTTTCACATGGGAGCTAAGACGGCAAGATGCGATCGTTTCACCTTAAGCTCTGCCACTTAATGGCATCATCCCAATAACTTCCTCTGCACTACCGCCTCCTCAGGCCAGCTAAAGAATCCGTCAGAGTTACTGGGGCATTACCTCTCGCCCTGACAGTCATTTCCGGTGCCCGTGTAACAAACTGCTCGGCCCGGAGCAGCTGTTCCGTAACGCGGACTCATCTCCTCCCGGAGCAGAACGCGCAAGGCGCTGGGGGGTGGGAGGAAGTCAGCCAGCCGGGCGGCGTCTATGGAGAGGAATGCACAGTCAACGTTTAGGGCCGAGACTCTTCACCAGGGCTGGAAAGGAAAGGGGAAAGGGGGGAAAGCCCGATTTATACTTCTGCATCAAACGTATGCCGTAGGGTGATGTGCACCTCCCCAAAAAATAACTCGCGTGCCGCAGCGACGCAGACCGCGACAACTGTGATTGGTCTGCTTGAAAACGTCGCATTTCTTCCTACGCATTTCCGGTTGCTTTTCTCTGCCACTGATGCGAAATAAATGGTTGGAGACAATGAACCAAATCGTCAAATCTACCTGCCGACATCCGAAAAAATATTTGAAATGCATTTCCTTGTCCATGTCTCTCACGAAGAAATTCAACATAGTGGCATAGAAACCCCACCGCCAACTTAGCGTTTTAGCGGTGAATTGCAGGGCAACGCAGACACAATTACGCGTGCTCGCTACGGCGTAGGGTTACGCAAAAGTATAAATCAGGCTTAAGAAGGTTGGGGGAGCACAAACTCCTAGGTGATAGTTGACAGGTGAGGGGGGGAAGGTAGGTGGGTTGGGCAGAGAGGGTGGATTGAGAAGCTGGGAGGTGATAGGTGGGTGGACAAGGTAAGGGGTTGGAGAAGAAGGAATCTGACTGAAGAGGAGAGGGGACCGTGGGAGAAAGGGAAGGAGGAGGAGCACCAGGGGGCAGAGATAGGCAGGTGAGGGGAAGGTGTAAGATGAGAGAATGGAAGGGGGGGGAAGGTAAAATTTACTGGAAGTTAAAAAAGTCGATGTTCACGCCATCAGCCTGGAGTCCAGCCAACAATGTTCCTTCTAATTTATAATGAGCTGCGTTTTTTTTGCCCAGTTTCAACAGCATGTGCGCACGGAATAGAAACGATATGAACAAACCAGTTCTAAAATCTTCAGACAAATCACCGCCAACTCCACGTTGTCAACACCGCCTGCGTTCAGAAACCGGGGAAAGGAAAGGCGATTGTGGATGATGGTGAAATATATTTAACGTGACAACAGGGTAGAGGGTGGCGAGCTTTCGTGCGCAGTTTAAACTCCTTTGTGCGCTAGGAGCAAGGGATGTGCACGCACACTTTAGAGGGAGCATCGTAGTGGACGGATGGAAGGCGCGAGCTGGCTCCTCCGATGTGAGAGCGGTCAAGTCGTAGGCCAACGGACTGACGCGTCAGGATGGGAATGGGGAGTGGAGTTAAAGATGGTCGGCCACCGGGAAGCTCTGCTTGTCGCGCTCCCCGCCGCGCCCCCAATTGCGCATCGGGTCTCGCCGGCTGTAGAGTTAACACCTCGGCTGTGCTCGCAAAGTCTCTCGCGGGTTTCTGCAGACGTGCGGTGGAGAGCACTCTGACGGTCAGCTTCGGAGCCTCCGATTCACAGACGGTTGCAGGCTCAGCCAGATCAGTCCCAGGCGCAACCACCAGAGCCCCAAGAGATTTCATCCATCACAAACGGTTCTCATTTCTGATTGGTCCACGATCCTATGAGTAATGTTATTTCATTTAATTGTTTATCTACTTTTTGAAATTTGTGGTATTTTTAAATGTCTTTACACTGTACGGCTGCCACAAAAAAAAAATCAAATTTTCAACATGTAAGTCAGCGATAATAAGACCGTGAGATATAGGAGCAGAATTCGGCCATTTGGCCCATCGAGTCTGCTCCGCCATTTCATCATGGCAGATCCAATTGCTCTCTCAACCCCCAGCCTCCTGCCTTCTCCCCGTATCCCTTCGTGCCCTGAGCAAACAAGAATCATTCAGCCCCTGCTTTAAATATAACCAAAGACATGGCCCCCACAGCTGCCTGTGGCAACAAATTCCACACATTCAACACTCTCTGGCTAATGAAATTACTCCTTATCTCCATTCTATGTGAGTGTCCCTCCATTCTGAGGCAGTGCCCTCTGGTCCTAGACTCCCCCACCATAGGAAACATCCTCTCCACATCCACTCCATCTCTGTCCTCTGGTCCTAGACTCCCCCACTATAGGAAACATCCTCTCCGCATCCACTCTATCTGTGTCCTCTGGTCCTAGACTCCCCCACTATGGGAAACATCCTCTCCACATCCACTCTATCTGTGTCCCCTGGTCCTAGACTCCCCCACTATAGGAAACATCCTCTCCGCATCCACTCTACCTGCGTCCTCTGGTCCTAGACTCCCCCACTATAGGAAACATCCTCTCCACATCCACTCTATCTGTGTCCTCTGGTCCTAAATTCCCCCCACTATAGGAAACATCCTCTCCGCATCCACTCTACCTGCGTCCTCTGGTCTTAGACGCCCCCACCATAGGAAATATCCTCTCCTCATCCACTCTATCCGTGCCCTCTGATCCTAGACTCCCACACCATAGGAAACATCCTCTCCACATCCACTCTATCTCTGCCCTCTGATCCTAGACTCCCACACCATAGGAAACATCCTCTCCATATCCACTCTATCTGTGTACTATGGTCCTAGACTACCCCCCACTATAGGAAACAACATCTTTACATCAACTCTATCTGTGTACTCTGGTCCTAGACTCCCTCCACTATAGGAAACAACATCTCCACATCCACTCTGTCTGTGTCCTGTGGTCCGAGACTCCTCCATTATAGGAAATATCCTCTCCACATCCACTCTATCTGTGTCTTCTGGTCCTAGACTCCCCCACTACAGGAAACATCCTCTCCACATCCACTCTATCTGTGTCCTCTGGTCCTAGACTCCCCCACTATAGGAAATATCCTCTCCATATCCACTCTATCTGTGTCCTCTGGTCCTAGACTCGCCCCAATATAGGAAACAACATCTCCACATCCACTCTGTCTGTGTCCTCTGGTCCTAGACTCCCCCACTACAGGAAATAACCTCTCCACATCCACTCTATCTATGTCCTCTGGTCCTAGACTCCCTCCACTATAGGAAACAACATCTCCACATCCACTCTGTCTGTGTCCTCTGGACCTAGACTTCCGCACTATAGGAAATATCCTCTCCATATCCACTCTAACTGTGTCCTCTGGTCCTAGACTCCCCTACTATAGAAAACATCCTCTCCACATCCACTCTATCTGTGTCCTCTGGTCCTAGACTCCCCCCACTATAGGAAAAAACATCTCCACATCCACTCTCTCTGTGTCCTCTGGTCCTAGACTCCCGCAGTATAGGAAATATCCTCTCCATATCCACTCTAACTGTGTCCTCTGGACCTAGACACCCCCACTATAGGAAACATCCTCTCCACATCCACTCTATCTGTGCCCTCTGATCCGAGAGTCCCCCACTAAAGGAAACATCCTCTCCACATCTACTCTATCTGTGTCCTCTGATCCTAGACTCCTCCACTATAGGAAACATCCTCCCTACATCCACTCTATTTGTGTCCTCTGGTCCTAGACTCCCCCACTATAAGAAACATCCTCTCTACATCCACTCTATCTGAGTCCTCTGGTCCTAGACTCCCCCACTATAGGAAATATCCTCTCCATATCAACTCTATCTGTGTACTCTGGTCCTAGACTACCCCACTATAGGAAATATCCTCTCCATATACATCTATCTGTGTCCTCTGGTCCAAGACTCCCCCACTATAGGAAATATCCTCTCCATATCCACTCTATCTGGGTCCTCTGGTCCTAGACTCCCCCACAATATGAAATATGCTCTCCATATCCACTCTATCTGTGTTCTCTGGTCCTAGACTCCCCCCAATATAGGAAACAACATCTCCACATCCACTCGGTCTGTGTCCTCTGGTCCTAGACTCCCCCACTATAGGAAATATTCTCTCCACATCGACTCTATCTGTGTCCTCTGGTCCTAGACTCCCCCACTATAGGAAACAACATCTCCACAACCACTCTGTCTGTGTCCTCTGGTCCTAGACTCCCCCAATATAGGAAACATCCTCTCCACATCCACTCTATCTGTGCCCTCTGATCCTAGACTCCCCCACTATAAGAAACATCCTCTCCACATCCATTCTATCTGTGCCCTCTGATCCCAGACTCCCACAACATAGGAAATATCCTCTCCACATCCACTCTATCTGTGCTCTCGGATCCTAGTCTCCCAAACCATAGGAAACATCCTCTCCACATCCACTCTATCTGTGTCCTCTGGTCCTAAACTCCCCCTACTTTAGGAAACATCCTCTCTACATCCACTCTATCTGTGTCCTCTGATCCTAGACGCCCCCCAATTTAGGAAATATCCTCTCCACATCCACTCTATCTGTGTCCTGTGGTCCCAGACTCTCCCCACTATAGGAAACAACATCTCCACATCCACTCTGTCTGTGTCCTCTGGTCCTAGACTCCCCCACTATAGAAAACATCCTCTCCACATCCACTCTATCTGTGTCCTCTGGTCCTAGACTCCCGCACTATAGGAAACATCCTCTACACATCAACTCTGTATTTGCCCTCTGATCATAAACTCCCCCAATATAGGAAACATCCTCTCCACATCCACTCTGTCTGTGTCCTCTGGTCCTTGACTCCCCCATAATAGAAAACATCCTCTCCACATCCACTCTATCTGTGTCCTCTAGTCTTAGACTCTCCCAAATAGGAAATAGCCTCTCCTCATCAAATCTATCTGTGCCCTCTGATCCTAGAATCCACCACTATAGGAAACATCCTCTCCACATCCACTCTATCTGTGCCTCTGATCCTAGACTCCCCCAGTATAGGAAACATCCTATCCACATCCACTCTAACTAAGCCCTCTGATCCAAGACTCCCACACCATAGGAAACATCCTCTCCACATCCACTCTATCTGTGTCCTCTGGTCCTAGACTCCCGCACTATAGGAAACATCCTCTACACATCAACTCTGTATTTGCCCTCTGATCATAAACTCCCCCAATATAGGAAACATCCTCTCCACATCCACTCTATCTGTGCCCTCTGATCCCAGACTCCCCAACTATAGGAAACATCCTCTCCACATCCACTCTATCTGTGTCCTCTGGTCCTAAAACCCCCACTTTTGGAAACATCCTCTCTACATCCACTCTATCTGTGTCCTCTGATCCTAGACTCCCCCCAATATAGGAAATATCCTCTCCACATCCACTCGATCTGTGTCCTCTGGTCCTAGACTCTCCCCACTATAGGAAAAAACATCTCCACATCCACTCTGTCTGTGTCCTCTGGTCCTTGACTCCCCCATAATAGAAAACATCCTCTCCACATCCACTCTATCTGTGTCCTCTAGTCTTAGACTCTCCCAAATAGGAAATAGCCTCTCCTCATCAAATCTATCTGTGCCCTCTGATCCTAGAATCCACCACTATAGGAAAAATCCTGTCCACATCCATTCTATCTGTGCCTTCCGATCCTAGACTCCCCCAGTATAGGAAAGATCCTCTCCACATCCACTCTAACTGTGCCCTCTGATCCTAGACTCCCACACCATAGGAAACATCCTCTCCACATACACTCTATCTGTGCCTTCTGATCCCAGACTCCCCCACTATAGGAAACATCCTCTCCACATCCACTCTATCTCTGTCCTCTGATCCTAGACTCCTCCATTATAGGAAACATCCTCTCTACATCCATTCTATTTGTGTCCTCTGGTCCTAGACTCCCCCACTATAAGAAACATCCTCTCCACATCCACACTATTATTGTCCTCTGGTCCTAGACTCCCCCACTATAGGAAACATCTTCTCCACATTCACTCTATCTCTGTCCTCTGGTCCTAGAATCCCCAACTATAGGAAATATCCTCTCCATATCCACTCTATCTGTGTACTCTGGTCCTGGACTCCCCCCACTATAGGAAACATCTTCTTTACATCCACTCTATCTGTGTACTCTGGTCCTAGACTCCCTCCACTATAGGAAACAACTTCTCCACATCCACTCTGTCTGTGTCCTGTGGTCCTAGACTCCTTCATTATAGGAAACAACCTCTCCACATCCACTCTATCTGTGTCTTCTGGTCCTAGACTCCCCCACAATAGGAAACATCCTCTCCACATCCACTCCATCTGTGTCCTCTGGTCCTAGACTCGCACCAATATAGGAAATAACATCTCCACATCCACTCTGTCTGTGTCCTCTGGTCCTAGACTACCCCTCTACAGGAAATAACCTCTCCACATCCACTCTATCTGTGTCCTCTGGTCCTAGACTCCCTCCACTATAGGAAACAACATCTCCACATCCACTCTGTCCGTGTCCTCTGGACCTAGACTCCCGCACTATAGGAAATATCCTCTCCATATCCACTCTAACTGTGTCCTCTGGTCCTAGACTCCCCCCACTATAGGAAAAAACATCTCCACATCCACTCTCTCTGTGTCCTGTGGTCCTAGACTCCTCCATTATAGGAAACAACCTCTCCACATCCACTCTATCTGTGTCTTCTGGTCCTAGACTCCCCCACTATAGGAAACATCCTCTCCACATCCACTCTATCTGTGTCCTCTGGTCCTAGACTCCCCCACTATAGGAAATATCCTCTCCATATCCACTCTATCTGTGTCCTCTGGTCCTAGACTCGCTCCAATATAGGAAACAACATCTCCACATCCACCCTGTCTGTGTCCTCTGGTCCTAGACTCCCTCCACTATAGGAAACAACATCTCCACATCCACTCTGTCTGTGTCCTCTGGACCTAGACTCCCGCACTATAGGAAATATCCTCTCCATATCCACTCTAACTGTGTCCTCTGGACCTAGACACCCCCACTATAGGAAACATTCTCTCCACATCGACTCTATCTGTGTCCTCTGGTCCTAGAATCCCCCACTATAGGAAACAACATCTCCACAACCACTCTGTCTGTGTCCTCTGGTCCTAGACTCCCCCAATATAGGAAACATCCTCTCCACATCCACTCTCTCTGTGCCCTCTGATCCTAGACTCCCCCACTATAAGAAACATCCTCTCCACATCCACTCTATCTGTGTCCTCTGATCCCAGACTCCCACAACATAGGAAAAATCCACTCCACATCCACTCTATCTGTGCTTTCCGATCCTAGTCTCCCAAAGCATAGGAAACATCCTCTCCACATCCACTCTACCTGTGCCCTCTGGTCCTAAACTCCCCCTACTTTAGGAAACATCCTCTCTACATCCACTCTATCTGTGTCCTCTGATCCTAGACTCCCCCCAATATAGGAAATATCCTCTCCACATCCACTCTATCTGTGTCCTCTGGTCCTAGACTCTCCCCAGTAGAGGAAACAACATCTCCACATCCACTCTGTCTGCGTCCTCTGGTCCTAGACTCCCCCACTATAGAAAACATCCTCTCCACATCCACTCTATCTGCGTCCTCTAGTCTTAGACTCCCCCAAATAGGAAATATCCTCTCCTCATCCACTCCATCTGTGCCCTCTGATCCTAGACTCCACCACTATAGGATAAATCCCGTCCACATCCACTCTGTCTGTACCTTCTGATCCTAGACCTCCCCAGTATAGGAAACATCCTCTCCACATTCACTCTAAGTGTGCCCTCTGATCCTAGAGTCCCACACCACAGGAAAATTCCTCTCCACATCCACTCTAACTGCGCCCTCTGATCCTAGTCTCCCACACCATCGGGAACATCCTCTCCACATCCACTCTATCTGTGCCCTCTGATCCCAGACTCCCCCACTATAGGAAACATCCTCTGCACATCCACTCTATCTGTGCCTCTGATCCTAGACTCCCCCAGTATAGGAAACATCCTCTCCACATCCACTCTAACTGTGCCCTCTGATCTCAAAGTCCCCCACTATAGGAAACATCCTCTCCACATCAACTCTATCTGTGTCCTCTGGTCCTGGACTCCCGCACTATAGGAAACATCCTCTACACATCCACTCTGTATTTGCCCTCTGATCTTAGACTCCCCCAATATAGGAAACTTCCTCTCCACATCAACTCTATCTGTGCTCTCTGATCCCAGACTCCCACACCATAGGAAACATCCTCTCCACATCCACTCTATCTGTGCCCTCTGATCCTAGACTCCCCAACTATAGGAAACATCCTCTCCACATCCACTCTATCTGTGTCCTCTGGTCCTAAAACCCCCACTTTGGGAAACATCGTCTCTACATCCACTCTATCTGTGTCCTCTGATCCTAGACTCCCCCCAATATAGGAAATATCCTCTCCACATCTGCTCTATCTGTGTCCTGTGGTCCTAGACTCTCCCCACTATAGGAAAAAACATCTCCACATCCACTCTGTCTGTGTCGTCTGGTCCTAGACTCCCCCATAATAGAAAACATCCTCTCCACATCCACTCTATCTGTGTCCTCTAGTCCTTGACTCTCCCAAATAGGAAATAGCCTCTCCTCATCCACTCTATCTGTGCCCTCTGATCCTAGAATCCACCACTATAGGAAACATCCTGTCCAAATCCATTCTATCTGTGCCTTCCGATCCTAGACTCCCCCAGTATAGGAAAGATCCTCTCGACATCCACTCTAACTGTGCCCTCTGATCCTAGACTCCCACACCATAGGAAACATCCTCTCCACATACACTCTATCTCTGTCCTCTGATCCTAGACTCCTCCACTATAGGAAACATCCTTTCTACATCCATTCTATTTGTGTCCTCTGGTCCTAGACTCCCCCACTATAAGAAACATCCTCTCCACATCCACACTATTTTTGTCCTCTGGTCGTAGACTCCCCCACTATAGGAAACATATTCTCCACATTCACTCTATCTCTGTCCTCTGGTCCTAGAATCCGCAACTATAGGAAATATCCTCTCCATATCCACTCTATCTGTGTACTCTGGTCCTGGACTCCCCCCACTATAGGAAACATCATCTTTACATCCACTCTATCTGTGTACTCTGGTCCTAGACTCCCTCCAGTATAGGAAACAACTTCTCCACATCCACTCTCTCTGTGTCCTGTGGTCCTAGACTCCTCCATTATAGGAAACAACCTCTCCACATCCACTCTATCTGTGTCTTCTGGTCCTAGACTCCCCCACTATAGGAAACATCCTCTCCACATCCACTCTATCTGCGTCCTCTGGTCCTAGACTCCCCCACTATAGGAAATATCCTCTCCATATCCACTCTATCTGTGTCCTCTGGTCCTAGACTCGCTCCAATATAGGAAACAACATCTCCAAATCCACCCTGTCTGTGTCCTCTGGTCCTAGACTCCCTCCACTATAGGAAACAACATCTCCACATCCACTCTGTCTGTGTGCTCTGGACCTAGACTCCCGCACTATAGGAAATATCCTCTCCATATCCACTCTAACTGTGTCCTCTGGACCTAGACACCCCCACTATAGGAAACATCCTCTCCACATCTACTCTATCTGTGTCCTCTGATCCTAGACTCCTCCACTATAGGAAATATCCTCTCTACATCCACTCCATTTGTGTCCTCCGGTCCTAGAATCCCCTACTATAAGAAACATCCTCTCCACATCCACTCTATCTGTGTCCTCTGGTCCTAGACTCCTCCACTATAGGAAATATCCTCTCCATATCAACTCTATCTGTGTCCTCTGGTCCAAGACTCCCCCACTATAGGAAATATCCTCTCCATATCCACTCTATCTGGGTCCTCTGGTCCTAGACTCCCCCACAATAGGAAATACGCTCTCCATATCCACTCTATCTGTGTTCTCTGTTCGTAGACTCCCCCCAATATAGGAAACAACATCTCCACATCCACTCTGTCTGTGTCCTCTGGTCCTAGACTCCCCCACTATAGGAAATATTCTCTCCACATCGACTCTATCTGTGTCCTCTGGTCCTTGACTCCCCCACTATAGGAAACAACATCTCCACAACCACTCTGTCTGTGTCCTCTGGTCCTAGACTCCCCCAATATAGGAAACATCCTCTCCACATCCACTCTATCTGTGCCCTCTGATCCCAGACTCCCAAAGCATAGGAAACATCCTCTCCACATCCACTCTATCTGTGCCCTCTGGTCCTAAACTCCCCCTACTTTAGGAAACATCCTCTCTACATCCACTCTATCTGTGTCCTCTGATCCTAGACTCCCCCCAATATAGGAAATATCCTCTCCACATCCACTCTATCTGTGTCCTCTGGTCCTAGACTCTCCCCAGTAGAGGAAACAACATCTCCACATCCACTCTGTCTGCGTCCTCTGGTCCTAGACTCCCCCACTATAGAAAACATCCTCTCCACATCCACTCTATCTGCGTCCTCTAGTCTTACACTCCCCCAAATAGGAAATATCCTCTCCTCATCCACTCCATCTGTGCCCTCTGATCCTAGACTCCACCACTATAGGATAAATCCCGTCCACATCCACTCTGTCTGTACCTTCGGATCCTAGACTCCCCCAGTATAGGAAACATCCTCTCCACATCCACTCTAAGTGTGCCATATGATCCTAGTCTCCCACACCATCTGAAACATCCTCTCCACATCCACTCTATCTGTGCCCTCTGATCCCAGACTCCCCCACTATAGGAAACATCCTCTCCACATTCACTCTCTCTCTGTCCTCTGGTCCTAGAATCCCCAACTATAGGAAATATCCTCTCCATATCCACTCTATCTGTGTACTCTGGTCCTAGACAACCTCCACTATAGGAAACAACATCTCCACATTCACTCTGTCTGTGTCCTGTGGTCCTAGACTCCTCCATTATAGGAAACATCCTCTCCACATTCACTCTATCTGTGCTCTCCGATCCTAGTCTCCCAAACCATGGGAAACATCATCTCCACATCCACTTTGTCTGTGCCCTTTGATCCCAGACTCCCGCAACATAGGAAACATCCTCTCCACATCCACTCTATCTGTGTCCTCTGGTCCCAGACTCTTCGCACTATAGGATACAACATCTCCACATCCACTCTCTCTGTGTCCTGTGGTCCTAGACTCCTCCATTATAGGAAACAACCTCTCCACATCCACTCTATCTGTGTCTTCTGGTCCTAGACTCCCCCACTATAGGAAACATCCTCTCCACATCCACTCTATCTGTGTCCTCTGGTCCTAGACTCCCCCACTATAGGAAATATCCTCTCCATATCCACTCTATCTGTGTCCTCTGGTCCTAGACTCGCTCCAATATAGGAAACAACATCTCCACATCCACCCTGTCTGTGTCCTCTGGTCCTAGACTCCCTCCACTATAGGAAACAACATCTCCACATCCACTCTGTCTGTGTCCTCTGGACCTAGACTCCCGCACTATAGGAAATATCCTCTCCATATCCACTCTAACTGTGTCCTCTGGAACTAGACTCCTCCACTATAGGAAACATCCTCTCTACATCCACTCTATTTGTGTCCTCCGGTCCTAGAATCCCCTACTATAAGAAACATCCTCTCCACATCCACTCTGTCTGTGTCCTCTGGTCCTAGACTCCTCCACTATAGGAAATATCCTCTCCATATCAACTCTATCTGTGTACTCTGGTCCTAGACTACCCCACTATAGGAAATATCCTCTCCATATCCATCTATCTGTGTCCTCTGGTCCAAGACTCCCCCACTATAGGAAATATCCTCTCCATATCCACTCTATCTGGGTCCTCTGGTCCTAGACTCCCCCACAATAGGAAATACGCTCTCCATATCCACTCTATCTGTGTTCTCTGTTCGTAGACTCCCCCCAATATAGGAAACAACATCTCCACATCCACTCTGTCTGTGTCCTCTGGTCCTAGACTCCCCCACTATAGGAAATATTCTCTCCACATCGACTCTATCTGTGTCCTCTGGTCCTTGACTCCCCCACTATAGGAAACAACATCTCCACAACCACTCTGTCTGTGTCCTCTGGTCCTAGACTCCCCCAATATAGGAAACATCCTCTCCACATCCACTCTATCTGTGCCCTCTGATCCTAGACTCCCCCACTATAAGAAACATCCTCTCCACATCCACTCTATCTGTGCCCTCTGATCCCAGACTCCCACAACATAGGAAAAATCCTCTCCACATCCACTCTATCTGTGCTCTCCGATCCTAGTCTCCCAAAGCATAGGAAACATCCTCTCCACATCCACTCTATCTGTGCCCTCTGGTCCTAAACTCCCCCTACTTTAGGAAACATCCTCTCTACATCCACTCTATCCCCCCAATATAGGGAAATATCCTCTCCACATCCACTCTATCTGTGTCCTCTGGTCCTAGACTCTCCCCAGTAGAGAAACAACATCTCCACATCCACTCTGTCTGCGTCCTCTGGTCCTTGACTCCCCCACTATATAAAACATCCGCTCTCCACATACACTCTATCTGCGTCCTCTAGTCTTAGACTCCCCAAATAGGGAAATACCTCTCCTCATCCACTCCATCTGTGCCCTCTGATCCTAGACTCCACCACTATAGGATAAATCCCGTCCACATCCACTCTGTCTGTTACCTTCTGATCCTAGACTCCCCCAGTATAGGAAACATCCTCTCCACATCCACTCTAACTGTGCCATCTGATCCTAGTCTCCCCCATTATAGGAAACATCCTCTCCACATCCACTCTATCTGTGCCCTCTGATCCCAGACTCCCCCACTATAGGAAACATCCTCTCCACATTCACTCTATCTCTGTCCTCTGGTCCTAGAATCCCCAACTATAGGAAATATCCTCTCCATATCCACTCTATCTGTGTACTCTGGTCCTAGACAACCTCCACTATAGGAAACAACATCTCCACATTCACTCTGTCTGTGTCCTGTGGTCCTAGACTCCTCCATTATAGGAAACATCCTCTCCACATTCACTCTATCTGTGCTCTCCGATCCTAGTCTCCCAAACCATGGGAAACATCATCTCCACATCCACTTTGTCTGTGCCCTTTGATCCCAGACTCCCACAACATAGGAAACATCCTCTCCACATCCACTCTATCTGTGTCCTCTGGTCCCAGACTCTCCCCACTATAGGATACAACATCTCCACATCCACTCTGTCTGCGTCCTCTGGTCCTAGACTCCCCCACTATAGAAAACATCCTCTCCACATCCACTCTATCTGCGTCCTCTAGTCTTAGATTCCCCCAAATAGGAAATATCCTCTCCTCATTCAGTCCATCTGTGCCCTCTGATCCTAGACTCCACCACTATAGGATAAATCCCGTCCACATCCACTCTGTCTGTACCTTTTGATCCTAGACCTCCCCAGTATAGGAAACATCCTCTCCACATCCACTCTAACTGCGCCCTCTGATCCTAGTCTCCCACACCATCGGGAACATCCTCTCCACATCCACTCTATCTGTGCCCTCTGATCCCAGACTCCCCCACTATAGGAAACATCCTCTCCACATCCACTCTATCTGTGCCTCTGATCCTAGACTCCCCAGTATAGGAAACATCCTCTCCACATCCACTCTAACTGTGCCCTCTGATCTCAAAGTCCCCCACTATAGGAAACATCCTCTCCACATCCACTCTATCTGTGCCCTCTGATCTCAAAGTCCCCCACTATAGGAAACATCCTCTCCACATCAACTCTATCTGTGTCCTCTGGTCCTAGACTCCCGCACTATAGGAAACATCCTCTACACATCCACTCTGTATTTGCCCTCTGATCTTAGACTCCCCCAATATAGGAAACTTCCTCTCCACATCAACTCTATCTGTGCCCTCTGATCCCAGACTCCCACACCATAGGAAACATCCTCTCCACATCAACTCTATCTGTGCTCTCTGATCCCAGACTCCCACACCATAGGAAACATCCTCTCCACCATCCACTCTATCTGTGCCCTCTGATCCTAGACTCCCCAACTATAGGAAACATCCTCTCCACATCCACTCTATCTGTGTCCTCCTGGTCCTAAAACCCCCACTTTGGGAAACATCCTCTCTACATCCACTCTATCTGTGTCCTCTGATCCTAGACTCCCCCCAATATAGGAAAATATCCTCTCCACATCTGCTCTATCTGTGGTCCTGTGGTCCTAGACTCTCCCCACTATAGGAAAAAAACATCTCCACATCCACTCTGTCTGTGTCGTCTGGTCCTAGACTCCCCATAATAGAAAACATCCTTCCGCATCCACTCTATCTGTGTCCTCTAGTCTTTGACTCTCCCAAATAGGAAATAGCCTCTCCTCATTCCACTCTATCTGTGCCCTCTGATCCTAGAATCCACCACTATAGGGAAACAATCCTGTCCAAATCCATTCTATCTGTGCCTTCCGATCCTAGACTCCCCAGTATAGGAAAAGATCCTCTCGACATCCACTCTAACTGTGCCCTCTGATCCTAGACTCCCCACACCAATAGGAAACATCCTCCTCCACATACCACTCTATCTGTGCCCTCTGATCCCAGACTCCCCCACTATAGGAAAACATCCTCTCCACATCCACTCTATCTCTGTCCTCTGATCCTAGACTCCTCCACTATAGGAAACATCCTCTCTACATCCATTCTATTTGTGTCCTCTAGTCCTAGACTCCCCCACTATAAGAAACATCCTCTCCACATCCACACTATTTTGTCCTCTGGTCGTAGACTCCCCCACTATAGGAAACATATTCTCCACATTCACTCTATCTCTGTCCTCTGGTCCTAGAATCCCCAACTATAGGAAATACCCTCTCCATATCCACTCTATCTGTGTACTCTGGTCCTGGACTCCCCCACTATAGGAAACATCATCTTTACATCCACTCTATCTGTGTACTCTGGTCCTAGACTCCCTCCAGTATAGGAAACAACTTCTCCACATCCACTCTCTCTGTGTCCTGTGGGTCCTAGACTCCTCCATTATAGGAAACACAACCTCTCCACATCCACTCTATCTGTGTCTTCTGGTCCTAGACTCCCCCACTATAGGAAACAATCCTCTCCACATCCACTCTATCTGTGTCCTCTGGTCCTAGACTGCCCCACTATAGGAAATATCCTCTCCATATCCACTCTCTCTGTGTCCTCTGGTCCTAGACTCGCTCCAATATAGGAAACAACATCTCCACATCCACCCTGTCTGTGTCCTCTGGTCCTAGACTCCCTCCCACTATAGGAAACAACATCTCCACATCCACTCTGTCTGTGTCCCTCTGGACCTTAGACTCCCGCACTATAGGAAATATCCTCTCCATATCCACTCTAACTGTGTCCTCTGGACCTAGAAACCCCCACTATAGGAAACATCCTCTCCACATCTACTCTATCTGTGTCCTCTGGTCCTAGACTCCTCCACTATAGGAAATATCCTCTCCATATCCACTCTATCTGTGTTCTCTGGTCGTAGACTCCCCCCAATATAGGAAACAACATCTCCACATCCACTCTGTCTGTGTCCTCTGGTCCTAGACTCCCCCAATATAGGAAACATCCTCTCCACATCCACTCTATCTGTGCCCTCTGATCCTAGACTCCCCCAGTATAAGAAACATCCTCTCCACATCCACTCTATCTGTGCCCTCTGATCCCAGACTCCCACAACATAGGAAAAATCCTCTCCACATCCACTCTATCTGTCCTCTCCGATCCTAGTCTCCCAAAGCATAGGAAACATCCTCTCCACATCCACTCTATCTGTGTCCTCTGGTCCTAAATTCCCCCTACTTTAGGAAACATCCTCTCTACATCCACTCTATCTGTGTCCTCTGATCCTAGACTCCCCCCAATATAGGAAATATCCTCTCCACATCCACTCTATCTGTGTCCTCTGGTCCTAGACTCTCCCCAGTAGAGGAAACAACATCTCCACATCCACTCTGTCTGCGTCCTCTGGTCCTAGACTCCCCCACTATAGAAAACATCCTCTCCACATCCACTCTATCTGCGTCCTCTAGTCTTAGACTCCCCCAAATAGGAAATATCCTCTCTTCATCCACTCCATCTGTGCCCTCTGATCCTAGACCCCACCACTATAGGATAAATCCTGTCCACATCCACTCTGTCTGTACCTTCTGATCCTAGTCTCCCACACCATCTGAAACATCCTCTCCACATCCACTCTATCTGTGCCCTCTGATCCCAGACTCCCCCACTATAGGAAACATCCTCTCCACATCCACTCTATCTCTGTCCTCTAGTCCTAGATTCCCCCAATATAAGAAACATCCTCTCCACATCCACTCTATTTGTGTCCTCTGGTCCTAGACTCCCCCACTATAGGAAACAACATCTCCACATCCACTCTATCTGTGTCTTCTGGACCTAGACTCCCCCACTACAGGAAACAACCTCTCCACATCCACTCTATCTGTGCCCTCTGATCCTAGAATCCACCAATATAGGAAACATCCTCTCTACATCCACTCTATTTGTGTCCTCTGGTCCTAGACTCCCCCACTATAAGAAACATCCTCTCCACATCCACTCTATTTGTGTCCTCTGGTCCTAGACTCCCCCACTATAGGAAACATCTTCTCCACATTCACTCTATCTCTGTCCTCTGGTCCTAGAATCCCCAACTATAGGAAATATCCTCTCCATATCCACTTTATCTGTGTACTCTGGTCCTGGGCCCCCCCCCACTGTAGGAAACAACATCTTTACATTCACTCTATCTGTGTACTCTGGTCCTAGACTCCCTCCACTATAGGAAACAACATCTCCACATCCACTCTGTCTGTGTCCTGTGGTCCTAGAATCCTCCATTATAGGAAACATCCTCTCCACATTCACTCTATCTGTGCTCTCCGATCCTAGTCTCCCAAACCATAGGAAACATCATCTCCACATGCACTCTGTCTGTGCCCTCTGATCCCAGACTCCCACAACATAGGAAACATCCTCTCCACATTCACTCTATCTGTGCTCTCCGATCCTAGTCTCCCAAACCATAGGAAACATCCTCTCCACATCCACGCTATCTGTGTCCTCTGGTCCTAAACTCCCCCTACTTTAGGAAACATCCTCTCTACATCCACTCTGTCTGTGTCCTCTGGTCCTAGACTCCCCCACTATAGAAAACATCCTCTCCACATCCACTCTATCTGCGTCCTCTGATCCTAGGCTCCCACACCATCGGGAACATCCTCTCCACATCCACTCTATCAGTGCCCTTTGATCCCAGACTCCTCCACTATAGGAAACATCCTCTCCACATTCACTCTATCTCTGTCCTCTGGTCCTAGAATCCCCCACTATAGGAAATAACCTCTCCAAATCACTCTATCTGTGTACTCTGGTCCTGGACTCCCCCCACTATAGGAAACAACATCTCCATATCCACTCTATCTGTGCCTTCCGATCCTAGACTCCCCCAGTATAGGAAAGATCCTCTCCACATCCACTCTAACTGTGCCCTCTGATCCTAGACTCCCACACCATAGGAAACATCCTCTCCACATCCACTCTAACTGTGCCCTCCGATCCCAGACTCCCCCACTATAGGAAACATCCTCTCCACATCTACTCTATCTGTGTCCTCTGATCCTAGACTCCTCCACTATAGGAAACATCCTCTCTACATCCACTGTATTTGTGTCCTCTGGTCCTAGACTCCCCCACTATAAGAAACATCCTCTCCACATCCACTCTATTTGTGTCCTCTGGTCCTAGACTCCCCCACTATAGGAAACATCTTCTCCACATTCACTCTATCTCTGTCCTCTGGTCCTAGAATCCCCAACTATAGGAAATATCCTCTCCATATCCACTCTATCTGTGTACTCTGGTCCTGGACTCCCCCAACTAAAGGAAACAACATCTTTACATCCACTCTATCTGTGTACTCTGGTGCTAGACTCCCTCCACTATAGGAAACAACATCTCCACATCCACTCTGTCTGTGTCCTGTGGTCCTAGACTCCTCCATTATAGGAAACATCCTCTCCACATTCACTCTATCTGTGTCTTCTGGTCCTAGACTCCCCCACTATAAGAAACATCCTCTCACATCCACTTTATCTGTGCCCTCTGATCCCAGACTCCCACAACATAGGAAACATCCTCTTCACATCCACTCTATCTGTGTCCTCTGGTCCTAAACTCCCCCTACTTTAGGAAACATCCTCTCTACATCCACTCTATCAGTGTCCGCTGATCCTAGACTCCCTCCAATATAGGAAATATCCTCTCCACATCCACTCTATCTGTATCCTCTGGTCCTAACCTCTCCTCACAAAAGGAAACAACATCTCCACATCCACTCTGTCTGTGTCCTCTGGTCCGAGACTTTCCCACTATAGAAAACATCCTCTCCACATCCACTCTATCTGTGTCCTCTGGTCCTAACCTCTCCTCACAAAAGGAAACAACATCTCCACATCCACTCTGTCTGTGTCCTCTGGTCCGAGACTTTCCCACTATAGAAAACATCCTCTCCACATCCACACTATCTGCGTCCTCTAGTCTTAGACTCCCACAAATAGGAAATATCCTCTCGTTATTCACTCTATCTGTGTCCTCTGATCCTAGGCTCCTCCAGTATAGGAAACATCCTGTCCACATCCACTCTATCTGTACCTTCTGATCCTAGTCTCCCACACCATTGAGAACATCCTCTCCACATCCACTCTATCAGTGCCCTTTGATCCCAGACTCCCCCACTATAGGAAACAGCCTCTCCACATCCACTGTATTTGTGTCCTCTGGTCCTAGACTCCCCCACTATAGGAAACATCTTCTCCAAATTCTCTCTATCTCTGTCCTCTGGTCCTAGAATCCCCCACTATAGGAAATATCCTCTCCAAATCACTCTATCTGTGTACTCTGGTCCTGGACTCCCCCCACTATAGGAAACAACATCTCCATATCCAGTCTATCTGTGTCCTCTGGTCCTAGACTCCCCCAGTATAGAAAACATCCGCTCCACATCCACTCTATCTGTGTCCTCTAGTCTTACACTCCCCCAAATAGGAAATATCCTCTCGTCATCCACTCTATCTGTGCCCTCTGATCCTAGACTCCCCCAGTATAGGAAACATCCTCTTCACATTCACTCTAACTGTGCCCTCTGATCCTAGACTCCCACACCATAGGAAACATCCTCTCCACATCCACTCTATCTGTGCCCTCTGATCCCAAAGTCCCCCACTATAGGAAACATCCTCTCCACATCAACTCTATCTGTTTCCTCTGGTCCTAGACTCCCGCACTATAGGAAACATCCTCTACACATCCACTCTGTATTTGCCCTCTGATCCTAGACTCCCCCAATATAGGAAACATCCTCTCCACATCCACTCTATCTGTGCCCTCTGAACCCAGAGTCCCACACCATAGGAAACATCCTCTCCACAACCACTCTATCTGTGCCCTCCGATCCTAGTCTCCCACACAATAGGAAACATCCTCTCCACATCCACTCTGTCTGTGCCCTCTGATCCTAGACTCCCCAACTATAGGAAACATCCTCTCCACATCCACTCTATTTGTGTCCTCTGGTCCCAAACTCCCCCCACTTTAGGAAACATCCTCTCCACATCCACTCTATCTCTGTCCTCTGATCCTAGACTCCTCCACTATAGGAAACATCCTCTCTACATCCACTCTATTTGTGTCCTCTGGTTCTAGACTACCCCACTATAAGAAACATCCTCTCCGCATCCACTCTATTTGTGTCCTCTGGTCCTAGACTCCCCCACTATAGGAAACATCTTCTCCACATTCACTCTATCTCTGTCTTCTGGTCCTAGAATCCCCAACTATAGGAAATATCCTCTCCATATCCACTCTATCTGTGTACTCTGGTCCTGGACTCCCCCTACTTTAGGAAACATCCTCTCTACATCCAGTCTATCTCAGTCCTCTGATCCTAGACTCCTCCATTATAGGAAACATCCTCTCTACATCCACTCTATTTGTGTCCTCTGGTCCTAGACTCCCCCACTATAAGAAACATCCTCTCCACATCCACTCCATGTGTGTCCTCTGGTCCAAGACTCCCCCACTATAGGAAACATCCTCTCCACATCCACTCTAACTGTGCCCTGTGGTCCTAGAATCCCCAACTATAGGAAATATCCTCTCCATATCCACTCTATCTGTGTACTCTGGTCCTGGACTCCCCCAACTATAGGAAACAACATCTTTACATCCACTCTATCTGTGTACTCTTGTCCTAGACTCCCACCACTATAGGAAACAACATCTCCACATCCACTCTGTCTGTGTCCTGTGGTCCTAGACTACTCCATTATAGGAAATATCCTCTCCACATCCACTCTATCTGTGTCCTCTGGTCCTAGACTCTCCCCACTATAGGAAACAACATCTCCACATCCACTCTATCTGTGCGCTCCGATCCTAGTCCCCCAAACCATAGGAAACATCCTCTCCACATCCACTCTATCTGTGTACTCGTGTCCTGGACTCCCTCCACTATAGGAAACAACATCTTTACATCCTCTCTGTCTGTGTCATGTGGTCCAAGACTCCCCCACTATAGAAAACATCCTCTCCTCATCCACTCTATCTGTGTACTCTGGTCCTGGACTCCCCCCACTATAGTAAACAACATCTCCATATCCACTCTATCTGTGCCTTCCGATCCTAGACTTCCCCAGTATAGGAAAGATCCTCTCCACATCCACTCTAACTGTGCCCTCTGATCCTAGACTCCCACACCATAGGAAACATCCTCTCCACATCCACTCTAACTGTGCTCTCCGATCCCAGACTCCCCCACTATAGGAAACATCCTCTCCACATCCACTCTATTTGTGTCCTCTGATCCTAGACTCCTCCACTATAGGAAACATCCTCTCTACATCCACTCTATTTGTGTCCTCTGGTCCTAGACTCCCCCACTATAAGAAACATCCTCTCCACATCCACTCTATTTGTGTCCTCTGGTCCTAGACTCCCCCACTAGAGGAAACATCCTCTCCACATTCACTTTATCTCTGTCCTCTGGTCCTAGAATCCCCCACTATGGGAAATATCCTCTCCAAATCACTCTATCTGTGTACTCTGGTCCTGGACTCCCCCCACTATAGGAAACAACATCTCCATATCCACTCTATCTGTGCCTTCCGATCCTAGACTCCCCCAGCTTAGGAAAGATCCTCTCCACATCCACTCTAACTGTGCCCTCTGATCCTAGACTCCCACACCATAGGAAACATCCTCTCCACATCCACTCTAACTGTGCTCACCGATCTCAGACTCCCCCACTATAGGAAACATCCTCTCCACATCCACTCTATCTCTGTCCTCTGATCCTGGACTCCCCCAACTATAGGAAACAACATCTTTACATCCACTCTATCTGTGTACTCTTGTCCTAGACTCCCTCCACTATAGGAAACAACATCTCCACATCCACTCTGTCTGTGTCCTGTGGTCCTAGACTCCTCCATTATAGGAAACATCCTCTCCACATTCACTCTATCTGTGTCTTCGGGTCCTAGACTCCCCTAGTATAGGAAACATCCTCTCCACATCCACTCTATTTGTGCCCTCTGATCCTAGACTCCCCCATTATAAGAAACATCCTCTCCACATCCACTCTATCTGTGTCCTCTGGTCCTAAACTCCCCCTACTTTAGGAAACATCCTCTCTACATCCACTCTATCTGTGTCCTCGGATCCTAGACTCCCTCCAATATAGGAAATATCCTCTCCACATCCACTCTATCTGTGTCCTCTGGTCCTAGACTCTCCTCACAAAAGGAAACAACATCTCCACATCCACTCTGTCTGTGTCCTCTGGTCCGAGACTTCCCCACTATAGAAAACATCCTCTCCACATCCACTCTATCTGCGTCCTCTAGTCTTAGACTCCCACAAATAGGAAATATCCTCTCGTCATCCACTCTATCTTTGTCCTCTGATCCTAGGCTCCACCAGTATAGGAAACATCCTGTCCACATCCACTCTATCTGTACCTTCTGATCCTAGACTCCCCCAGTATAGGAAACATCCTCTCCACATCCACTCTAACAGTGCCCTCTGATCCTAGACTCCCACACCACAGGAAACATCCTCTCCACATCCACTGTAACTGTGCCCTCTGATCCTAGTCTCCCACACCATCGGGAACATCCTCTCCACATCCACTCTATCAGTGCCCTTTGATCCCAGACTCCCCCACTATAGGAAACATCTTCTCCAAATTCACTCTATCTCTGTCCTCTGGTCCTAGAATCCCCCACTATAGGAAATATCCTCTCCAAATCACTCTATCTGTGTACTCTGGTCCTGGACTCCCCCCACTATAGGAAACAACATCTCCATATCCAGTCTATCTGTGTCCTCTGGTCCTAGACTCCCCCACTATAGAAAACATCCGCTCCACATCCACTCTATCAGTGCCCTCTGATCCCAAAGTCCCCAACTATAGGAAACATCCTCTCCACATCCACTCTATTTGTGTCCTCTGGTCCCAAACTCCCCCCACTTTAGGAAACATCCTCTCCACATCCACTCTATCTCTGTCCTCTGATCCTAGACTCCTCCACTATAGGAAACATCCTCTCTACATCCACTCTATTTGTGTCCTCTGGTTCTAGACTACCCCACTATAAGAAACATCCTCTCCGCATCCACTCTATTTGTGTCCTCTGGTCCTAGACTCCCCCACTATAGGAAACATCTTCTCCACATTCACTCTATCTCTGTCTTCTGGTCCTAGAATCCCCAACTATAGGAAATATCCTCTCCATATCCACTCTATCTGTGTACTCTGGTCCTGGACTCCCCCTACTTTAGGAAACATCCTCTCTACATCCAGTCTATCTCAGTCCTCTGATCCTAGACTCCTCCATTATAGGAAACATCCTCTCTACATCCACTCTATTTGTGTCCTCTGGTCCTAGACTCCCCCACTATAGGAAACATCCTCTCCACATCTACTCTATCTGTGTCCTCTGGTCCTAGACTCCTCCACTATAGGAAATATCCTCTCCATATCCACTCTATCTGTGTTCTCTGGTCGTAGACTCCCCCCAATATAGGAAACAACATCTCCACATCCACTCTGTCTGTGTCCTCTGGTCCTAGACTCCCCCAATATAGGAAACATCCTCTCCACATCCACTCTATCTGTGCCCTCTGATCCTAGACTCCCCCAGTATAAGAAACATCCTCTCCACATCCACTCTATCTGTGCCCTCTGATCCCAGACTCCCACAACATAGGAAAAATCCTCTCCACATCCACTCTATCTGTCCTCTCCGATCCTAGTCTCCCAAAGCATAGGAAACATCCTCTCCACATCCACTCTATCTGTGTCCTCTGGTCCTAAATTCCCCCTACTTTAGGAAACATCCTCTCTACATCCACTCTATCTGTGTCCTCTGATCCTAGACTCCCCCCAATATAGGAAATATCCTCTCCACATCCACTCTATCTGTGTCCTCTGGTCCTAGACTCTCCCCAGTAGAGGAAACAACATCTCCACATCCACTCTGTCTGCGTCCTCTGGTCCTAGACTCCCCCACTATAGAAAACATCCTCTCCACATCCACTCTATCTGCGTCCTCTAGTCTTAGACTCCCCCAAATAGGAAATATCCTCTCTTCATCCACTCCATCTGTGCCCTCTGATCCTAGACCCCACCACTATAGGATAAATCCTGTCCACATCCACTCTGTCTGTACCTTCTGATCCTAGTCTCCCACACCATCTGAAACATCCTCTCCACATCCACTCTATCTGTGCCCTCTGATCCCAGACTCCCCCACTATAGGAAACATCCTCTCCACATCCACTCTATCTCTGTCCTCTAGTCCTAGATTCCCCCAATATAAGAAACATCCTCTCCACATCCACTCTATTTGTGTCCTCTGGTCCTAGACTCCCCCACTATAGGAAACAACCTCTCCACATCCACTCTATCTGTGTCTTCTGGACCTAGACTCCCCCACTACAGGAAACAACCTCTCCACATCCACTCTATCTGTGCCCTCTGATCCTAGAATCCACCAATATAGGAAACATCCTCTCTACATCCACTCTATTTGTGTCCTCTGGTCCTAGACTCCCCCACTATAAGAAACATCCTCTCCACATCCACTCTATTTGTGTCCTCTGGTCCTAGACTCCCCCACTATAGGAAACATCTTCTCCACATTCACTCTATCTCTGTCCTCTGGTCCTAGAATCCCCAACTATAGGAAATATCCTCTCCATATCCACTTTATCTGTGTACTCTGGTCCTGGGCCCCCCCCCACTGTAGGAAACAACATCTTTACATTCACTCTATCTGTGTACTCTGGTCCTAGACTCCCTCCACTATAGGAAACAACATCTCCACATCCACTCTGTCTGTGTCCTGTGGTCCTAGAATCCTCCATTATAGGAAACATCCTCTCCACATTCACTCTATCTGTGCTCTCCGATCCTAGTCTCCCAAACCATAGGAAACATCATCTCCACATGCACTCTGTCTGTGCCCTCTGATCCCAGACTCCCACAACATAGGAAACATCCTCTCCACATTCACTCTATCTGTGCTCTCCGATCCTAGTCTCCCAAACCATAGGAAACATCCTCTCCACATCCACGCTATCTGTGTCCTCTGGTCCTAAACTCCCCCTACTTTAGGAAACATCCTCTCTACATCCACTCTGTCTGTGTCCTCTGGTCCTAGACTCCCCCACTATAGAAAACATCCTCTCCACATCCACTCTATCTGCGTCCTCTGATCCTAGGCTCCCACACCATCGGGAACATCCTCTCCACATCCACTCTATCAGTGCCCTTTGATCCCAGACTCCTCCACTATAGGAAACATCCTCTCCACATTCACTCTATCTCTGTCCTCTGGTCCTAGAATCCCCCACTATAGGAAATAACCTCTCCAAATCACTCTATCTGTGTACTCTGGTCCTGGACTCCCCCCACTATAGGAAACAACATCTCCATATCCACTCTATCTGTGCCTTCCGATCCTAGACTCCCCCAGTATAGGAAAGATCCTCTCCACATCCACTCTAACTGTGCCCTCTGATCCTAGACTCCCACACCATAGGAAACATCCTCTCCACATCCACTCTAACTGTGCCCTCCGATCCCAGACTCCCCCACTATAGGAAACATCCTCTCCACATCTACTCTATCTGTGTCCTCTGATCCTAGACTCCTCCACTATAGGAAACATCCTCTCTACATCCACTGTATTTGTGTCCTCTGGTCCTAGACTCCCCCACTATAAGAAACATCCTCTCCACATCCACTCTATTTGTGTCCTCTGGTCCTAGACTCCCCCACTATAGGAAACATCTTCTCCACATTCACTCTATCTCTGTCCTCTGGTCCTAGAATCCCCAACTATAGGAAATATCCTCTCCATATCCACTCTATCTGTGTACTCTGGTCCTGGACTCCCCCAACTAAAGGAAACAACATCTTTACATCCACTCTATCTGTGTACTCTGGTGCTAGACTCCCTCCACTATAGGAAACAACATCTCCACATCCACTCTGTCTGTGTCCTGTGGTCCTAGACTCCTCCATTATAGGAAACATCCTCTCCACATTCACTCTATCTGTGTCTTCTGGTCCTAGACTCCCCCACTATAAGAAACATCCTCTCACATCCACTTTATCTGTGCCCTCTGATCCCAGACTCCCACAACATAGGAAACATCCTCTTCACATCCACTCTATCTGTGTCCTCTGGTCCTAAACTCCCCCTACTTTAGGAAACATCCTCTCTACATCCACTCTATCAGTGTCCGCTGATCCTAGACTCCCTCCAATATAGGAAATATCCTCTCCACATCCACTCTATCTGTATCCTCTGGTCCTAACCTCTCCTCACAAAAGGAAACAACATCTCCACATCCACTCTGTCTGTGTCCTCTGGTCCGAGACTTTCCCACTATAGAAAACATCCTCTCCACATCCACTCTATCTGTGTCCTCTGGTCCTAACCTCTCCTCACAAAAGGAAACAACATCTCCACATCCACTCTGTCTGTGTCCTCTGGTCCGAGACTTTCCCACTATAGAAAACATCCTCTCCACATCCACACTATCTGCGTCCTCTAGTCTTAGACTACCACAAATAGGAAATATCCTCTCGTTATTCACTCTATCTGTGTCCTCTGATCCTAGGCTCCTCCAGTATAGGAAACATCCTGTCCACATCCACTCTATCTGTACCTTCTGATCCTAGTCTCCCACACCATTGAGAACATCCTCTCCACATCCACTCTATCAGTGCCCTTTGATCCCAGACTCCCCCACTATAGGAAACAGCCTCTCCACATCCACTGTATTTGTGTCCTCTGGTCCTAGACTCCCCCACTATAGGAAACATCTTCTCCAAATTCTCTCTATCTCTGTCCTCTGGTCCTAGAATCCCCCACTATAGGAAATATCCTCTCCAAATCACTCTATCTGTGTACTCTGGTCCTGGACTCCCCCCACTATAGGAAACAACATCTCCATATCCAGTCTATCTGTGTCCTCTGGTCCTAGACTCCCCCAGTATAGAAAACATCCGCTCCACATCCACTCTATCTGTGTCCTCTAGTCTTACACTCCCCCAAATAGGAAATATCCTCTCGTCATCCACTCTATCTGTGCCCTCTGATCCTAGACTCCCCCAGTATAGGAAACATCCTCTTCACATTCACTCTAACTGTGCCCTCTGATCCTAGACTCCCACACCATAGGAAACATCCTCTCCACATCCACTCTATCTGTGCCCTCTGATCCCAAAGTCCCCCACTATAGGAAACATCCTCTCCACATCAACTCTATCTGTTTCCTCTGGTCCTAGACTCCCGCACTATAGGAAACATCCTCTACACATCCACTCTGTATTTGCCCTCTGATCCTAGACTCCCCCAATATAGGAAACATCCTCTCCACATCCACTCTATCTGTGCCCTCTGAACCCAGAGTCCCACACCATAGGAAACATCCTCTCCACAACCACTCTATCTGTGCCCTCCGATCCTAGTCTCCCACACAATAGGAAACATCCTCTCCACATCCACTCTGTCTGTGCCCTCTGATCCTAGACTCCCCAACTATAGGAAACATCCTCTCCACATCCACTCTATTTGTGTCCTCTGGTCCCAAACTCCCCCCACTTTAGGAAACATCCTCTCCACATCCACTCTATCTCTGTCCTCTGATCCTAGACTCCTCCACTATAGGAAACATCCTCTCTACATCCACTCTATTTGTGTCCTCTGGTTCTAGACTACCCCACTATAAGAAACATCCTCTCCGCATCCACTCTATTTGTGTCCTCTGGTCCTAGACTCCCCCACTATAGGAAACATCTTCTCCACATTCACTCTATCTCTGTCTTCTGGTCCTAGAATCCCCAACTATAGGAAATATCCTCTCCATATCCACTCTATCTGTGTACTCTGGTCCTGGACTCCCCCTACTTTAGGAAACATCCTCTCTACATCCAGTCTATCTCAGTCCTCTGATCCTAGACTCCTCCATTATAGGAAACATCCTCTCTACATCCACTCTATTTGTGTCCTCTGGTCCTAGACTCCCCCACTATAAGAAACATCCTCTCCACATCCACTCCATGTGTGTCCTCTGGTCCAAGACTCCCCCACTATAGGAAACATCCTCTCCACATCCACTCTAACTGTGCCCTGTGGTCCTAGAATCCCCAACTATAGGAAATATCCTCTCCATATCCACTCTATCTGTGTACTCTGGTCCTGGACTCCCCCAACTATAGGAAACAACATCTTTACATCCACTCTATCTGTGTACTCTTGTCCTAGACTCCCACCACTATAGGAAACAACATCTCCACATCCACTCTGTCTGTGTCCTGTGGTCCTAGACTACTCCATTATAGGAAATATCCTCTCCACATCCACTCTATCTGTGTCCTCTGGTCCTAGACTCTCCCCACTATAGGAAACAACATCTCCACATCCACTCTATCTGTGCGCTCCGATCCTAGTCCCCCAAACCATAGGAAACATCCTCTCCACATCCACTCTATCTGTGTACTCGTGTCCTGGACTCCCTCCACTATAGGAAACAACATCTTTACATCCTCTCTGTCTGTGTCATGTGGTCCAAGACTCCCCCACTATAGAAAACATCCTCTCCTCATCCACTCTATCTGTGTACTCTGGTCCTGGACTCCCCCCACTATAGTAAACAACATCTCCATATCCACTCTATCTGTGCCTTCCGATCCTAGACTTCCCCAGTATAGGAAAGATCCTCTCCACATCCACTCTAACTGTGCCCTCTGATCCTAGACTCCCACACCATAGGAAACATCCTCTCCACATCCACTCTAACTGTGCTCTCCGATCCCAGACTCCCCCACTATAGGAAACATCCTCTCCACATCCACTCTATTTGTGTCCTCTGATCCTAGACTCCTCCACTATAGGAAACATCCTCTCTACATCCACTCTATTTGTGTCCTCTGGTCCTAGACTCCCCCACTATAAGAAACATCCTCTCCACATCCACTCTATTTGTGTCCTCTGGTCCTAGACTCCCCCACTAGAGGAAACATCCTCTCCACATTCACTTTATCTCTGTCCTCTGGTCCTAGAATCCCCCACTATGGGAAATATCCTCTCCAAATCACTCTATCTGTGTACTCTGGTCCTGGACTCCCCCCACTATAGGAAACAACATCTCCATATCCACTCTATCTGTGCCTTCCGATCCTAGACTCCCCCAGCTTAGGAAAGATCCTCTCCACATCCACTCTAACTGTGCCCTCTGATCCTAGACTCCCACACCATAGGAAACATCCTCTCCACATCCACTCTAACTGTGCTCACCGATCTCAGACTCCCCCACTATAGGAAACATCCTCTCCACATCCACTCTATCTCTGTCCTCTGATCCTGGACTCCCCCAACTATAGGAAACAACATCTTTACATCCACTCTATCTGTGTACTCTTGTCCTAGACTCCCTCCACTATAGGAAACAACATCTCCACATCCACTCTGTCTGTGTCCTGTGGTCCTAGACTCCTCCATTATAGGAAACATCCTCTCCACATTCACTCTATCTGTGTCTTCGGGTCCTAGACTCCCCTAGTATAGGAAACATCCTCTCCACATCCACTCTATTTGTGCCCTCTGATCCTAGACTCCCCCATTATAAGAAACATCCTCTCCACATCCACTCTATCTGTGTCCTCTGGTCCTAAACTCCCCCTACTTTAGGAAACATCCTCTCTACATCCACTCTATCTGTGTCCTCGGATCCTAGACTCCCTCCAATATAGGAAATATCCTCTCCACATCCACTCTATCTGTGTCCTCTGGTCCTAGACTCTCCTCACAAAAGGAAACAACATCTCCACATCCACTCTGTCTGTGTCCTCTGGTCCGAGACTTCCCCACTATAGAAAACATCCTCTCCACATCCACTCTATCTGCGTCCTCTAGTCTTAGACTCCCACAAATAGGAAATATCCTCTCGTCATCCACTCTATCTTTGTCCTCTGATCCTAGGCTCCACCAGTATAGGAAACATCCTGTCCACATCCACTCTATCTGTACCTTCTGATCCTAGACTCCCCCAGTATAGGAAACATCCTCTCCACATCCACTCTAACAGTGCCCTCTGATCCTAGACTCCCACACCACAGGAAACATCCTCTCCACATCCACTGTAACTGTGCCCTCTGATCCTAGTCTCCCACACCATCGGGAACATCCTCTCCACATCCACTCTATCAGTGCCCTTTGATCCCAGACTCCCCCACTATAGGAAACATCTTCTCCAAATTCACTCTATCTCTGTCCTCTGGTCCTAGAATCCCCCACTATAGGAAATATCCTCTCCAAATCACTCTATCTGTGTACTCTGGTCCTGGACTCCCCCCACTATAGGAAACAACATCTCCATATCCAGTCTATCTGTGTCCTCTGGTCCTAGACTCCCCCACTATAGAAAACATCCGCTCCACATCCACTCTATCAGTGCCCTCTGATCCCAAAGTCCCCAACTATAGGAAACATCCTCTCCACATCCACTCTATTTGTGTCCTCTGGTCCCAAACTCCCCCCACTTTAGGAAACATCCTCTCCACATCCACTCTATCTCTGTCCTCTGATCCTAGACTCCTCCACTATAGGAAACATCCTCTCTACATCCACTCTATTTGTGTCCTCTGGTTCTAGACTACCCCACTATAAGAAACATCCTCTCCGCATCCACTCTATTTGTGTCCTCTGGTCCTAGACTCCCCCACTATAGGAAACATCTTCTCCACATTCACTCTATCTCTGTCTTCTGGTCCTAGAATCCCCAACTATAGGAAATATCCTCTCCATATCCACTCTATCTGTGTACTCTGGTCCTGGACTCCCCCTACTTTAGGAAACATCCTCTCTACATCCAGTCTATCTCAGTCCTCTGATCCTAGACTCCTCCATTATAGGAAACATCCTCTCTACATCCACTCTATTTGTGTCCTCTGGTCCTAGACTCCCCCACTATAAGAAACATCCTCTCCACATCCACTCTATGTGTGTCCTCTGGTCCAAGACTCCCCCACTATAGGAAACATCCTCTCCACATCCACTCTAACTGTGCCCTGTGGTCCTAGAATCCCCAACTATAGGAAATATCCTCTCCATATCCACTCTATCTGTGTACTCTGGTCCTGGACTCCCCCAACTATAGGAAACAACATCTTTACATCCACTCTATCTGTGTACTCTTGTCCTAGACTCCCACCACTATAGGAAACAACATCTCCACATCCACTCTGTCTGTGTCCTGTGGTCCTAGACTACTCCATTATAGGAAATATCCTCTCCACATCCACTCTATCTGTGTCCTCTGGTCCTAGACTCTCCCCACTATAGGAAACAACATCTCCACATCCACTCTATCTGTGCGCTCCGATCCTAGTCCCCCAAACCATAGGAAACATCCTCTCCACATCCACTCTATCTGTGTACTCGTGTCCTGGACTCCCTCCACTATAGGAAACAACATCTTTACATCCTCTCTGTCTGTGTCATGTGGTCCAAGACTCCCCCACTATAGAAAACATCCTCTCCTCATCCACTCTATCTGTGTACTCTGGTCCTGGACTCCCCCCACTATAGTAAACAACATCTCCATATCCACTCTATCTGTGCCTTCCGATCCTAGACTTCCCCAGTATAGGAAAGATCCTCTCCACATCCACTCTAACTGTGCCCTCTGATCCTAGACTCCCACACCATAGGAAACATCCTCTCCACATCCACTCTAACTGTGCTCTCCGATCCCAGACTCCCCCACTATAGGAAACATCCTCTCCACATCCACTCTATTTGTGTCCTCTGATCCTAGACTCCTCCACTATAGGAAACATCCTCTCTACATCCACTCTATTTGTGTCCTCTGGTCCTAGACTCCCCCACTATAAGAAACATCCTCTCCACATCCACTCTATTTGTGTCCTCTGGTCCTAGACTCCCCCACTAGAGGAAACATCCTCTCCACATTCACTTTATCTCTGTCCTCTGGTCCTAGAATCCCCCACTATGGGAAATATCCTCTCCAAATCACTCTATCTGTGTACTCTGGTCCTGGACTCCCCCCACTATAGGAAACAACATCTCCATATCCACTCTATCTGTGCCTTCCGATCCTAGACTCCCCCAGCTTAGGAAAGATCCTCTCCACATCCACTCTAACTGTGCCCTCTGATCCTAGACTCCCACACCATAGGAAACATCCTCTCCACATCCACTCTAACTGTGCTCACCGATCTCAGACTCCCCCACTATAGGAAACATCCTCTCCACATCCACTCTATCTCTGTCCTCTGATCCTGGACTCCCCCAACTATAGGAAACAACATCTTTACATCCACTCTATCTGTGTACTCTTGTCCTAGACTCCCTCCACTATAGGAAACAACATCTCCACATCCACTCTGTCTGTGTCCTGTGGTCCTAGACTCCTCCATTATAGGAAACATCCTCTCCACATTCACTCTATCTGTGTCTTCGGGTCCTAGACTCCCCTAGTATAGGAAACATCCTCTCCACATCCACTCTATTTGTGCCCTCTGATCCTAGACTCCCCCATTATAAGAAACATCCTCTCCACATCCACTCTATCTGTGTCCTCTGGTCCTAAACTCCCCCTACTTTAGGAAACATCCTCTCTACATCCACTCTATCTGTGTCCTCGGATCCTAGACTCCCTCCAATATAGGAAATATCCTCTCCACCTCCACTCTATCTGTGTCCTCTGGTCCTAGACTCTCCTCACAAAAGGAAACAACATCTCCACATCCACTCTGTCTGTGTCCTCTGGTCCGAGACTTCCCCACTATAGAAAACATCCTCTCCACATCCACTCTATCTGCGTCCTCTAGTCTTAGACTCCCACAAATAGGAAATATCCTCTCGTCATCCACTCTATCTTTGTCCTCTGATCCTAGGCTCCACCAGTATAGGAAACATCCTGTCCACATCCACTCTATCTGTACCTTCTGATCCTAGACTCCCCCAGTATAGGAAACATCCTCTCCACATCCACTCTAACAGTGCCCTCTGATCCTAGACTCCCACACCACAGGAAACATCCTCTCCACATCCACTGTAACTGTGCCCTCTGATCCTAGTCTCCCACACCATCGGGAACATCCTCTCCACATCCACTCTATCAGTGCCCTTTGATCCCAGACTCCCCCACTATAGGAAACATCTTCTCCAAATTCACTCTATCTCTGTCCTCTGGTCCTAGAATCCCCCACTATAGGAAATATCCTCTCCAAATCACTCTATCTGTGTACTCTGGTCCTGGACTCCCCCCACTATAGGAAACAACATCTCCATATCCAGTCTATCTGTGTCCTCTGGTCCTAGACTCCCCCACTATAGAAAACATCCGCTCCACATCCACTCTATCAGTGCCCTCTGATCCCAAAGTCCCCAACTATAGGAAACATCCTCTCCACATCAACTCTATCTGTCTCCTCTGGTCCTAGACTCCCGCACTATAGGAAACATCCTCTACACATCCACTCTGTATTTGTCCTCTGATCCTAGACTCCCCCCAATATAGGAAATATCCTCTCCACATCCACACGAACTGTGCCCTCTGATCCTAGACTCCCACAGCACAGGAAACATCCTCTCCACATCCACTCAAACTGTGCCCTCTGATCCTAGTCTCCCACACCATCGGGAACATCCTCTCCACATCCACTCTATCTGTGCCCTCTGATCCTAGACTCCCCCACTATAGGAAACATCTTCTCCACATTCACACTATCTCTGTCCTCTGGTCCCAGAATACCCCACTATAGGAAATACCCTCTCCATATCCACTCATCTGTGTACTCTGGTCCTGGACTCCCCCCACTATAGGAAACAACATATCCACATCCACTCTGTCTGTGCCCTCTGATCCCAGACTCCCACAACATAGAAAACATCCTCTCCACATTCACTCAATCTGTGCTCTCCAATCCTAGTATCCCAAACCATAGGAAACATCTTCTCCAAATTCACTCTATCTCTGTCCTCTGGTCCTAGAATCCCCCACTATAGGAAATATCCTCTCCAAATCACTCTATCTGTGTACTCTGGTCCTGGACTCCCCCCACTATAGGAAACAACATCTCCATATCCAGTCTATCTGTGTCCTCTGGTCCTAGACTCCCCCACTATAGAAAACATCCGCTCCACATCCACTCTATCAGTGCCCTCTGATCCCAAAGTCCCCAACTATAGGAAACATCCTCTCCACATCCACTCTATTTGTGTCCTCTGGTCCCAAACTCCCCCCACTTTAGGAAACATCCTCTCCACATCCACTCTATCTCTGTCCTCTGATCCTAGACTCCTCCACTATAGGAAACATCCTCTCTACATCCACTCTATTTGTGTCCTCTGGTTCTAGACTACCCCACTATAAGAAACATCCTCTCCGCATCCACTCTATTTGTGTCCTCTGGTCCTAGACTCCCCCACTATAGGAAACATCTTCTCCACATTCACTCTATCTCTGTCTTCTGGTCCTAGAATCCCCAACTATAGGAAATATCCTCTCCATATCCACTCTATCTGTGTACTCTGGTCCTGGACTCCCCCTACTTTAGGAAACATCCTCTCTACATCCAGTCTATCTCAGTCCTCTGATCCTAGACTCCTCCATTATAGGAAACATCCTCTCTACATCCACTCTATTTGTGTCCTCTGGTCCTAGACTCCCCCACTATAAGAAACATCCTCTCCACATCCACTCTATGTGTGTCCTCTGGTCCAAGACTCCCCCACTATAGGAAACATCCTCTCCACATCCACTCTAACTGTGCCCTGTGGTCCTAGAATCCCCAACTATAGGAAATATCCTCTCCATATCCACTCTATCTGTGTACTCTGGTCCTGGACTCCCCCAACTATAGGAAACAACATCTTTACATCCACTCTATCTGTGTACTCTTGTCCTAGACTCCCACCACTATAGGAAACAACATCTCCACATCCACTCTGTCTGTGTCCTGTGGTCCTAGACTACTCCATTATAGGAAATATCCTCTCCACATCCACTCTATCTGTGTCCTCTGGTCCTAGACTCTCCCCACTATAGGAAACAACATCTCCACATCCACTCTATCTGTGCGCTCCGATCCTAGTCCCCCAAACCATAGGAAACATCCTCTCCACATCCACTCTATCTGTGTACTCGTGTCCTGGACTCCCTCCACTATAGGAAACAACATCTTTACATCCTCTCTGTCTGTGTCATGTGGTCCAAGACTCCCCCACTATAGAAAACATCCTCTCCTCATCCACTCTATCTGTGTACTCTGGTCCTGGACTCCCCCACTATAGTAAACAACATCTCCATATCCACTCTATCTGTGCCTTCCGATCCTAGACTTCCCCAGTATAGGAAAGATCCTCTCCACATCCACTCTAACTGTGCCCTCTGATCCTAGACTCCCACACCATAGGAAACATCCTCTCCACATCCACTCTAACTGTGCTCTCCGATCCCAGACTCCCCCACTATAGGAAACATCCTCTCCACATCCACTCTATTTGTGTCCTCTGATCCTAGACTCCTCCACTATAGGAAACATCCTCTCTACATCCACTCTATTTGTGTCCTCTGGTCCTAGACTCCCCCACTATAAGAAACATCCTCTCCACATCCACTCTATTTGTGTCCTCTGGTCCTAGACTCCCCCACTAGAGGAAACATCCTCTCCACATTCACTTTATCTCTGTCCTCTGGTCCTAGAATCCCCCACTATGGGAAATATCCTCTCCAAATCACTCTATCTGTGTACTCTGGTCCTGGACTCCCCCCACTATAGGAAACAACATCTCCATATCCACTCTATCTGTGCCTTCCGATCCTAGACTCCCCCAGCTTAGGAAAGATCCTCTCCACATCCACTCTAACTGTGCCCTCTGATCCTAGACTCCCACACCATAGGAAACATCCTCTCCACATCCACTCTAACTGTGCTCACCGATCTCAGACTCCCCCACTATAGGAAACACCCTCTCCACATCCACTCTATCTCTGTCCTCTGATCCTGGACTCCCCCAACTATAGGAAACAACATCTTTACATCCACTCTATCTGTGTACTCTTGTCCTAGACTCCCTCCACTATAGGAAACAACATCTCCACATCCACTCTGTCTGTGTCCTGTGGTCCTAGACTCCTCCATTATAGGAAACATCCTCTCCACATTCACTCTATCTGTGTCTTCGGGTCCTAGACTCCCCTAGTATAGGAAACATCCTCTCCACATCCACTCTATTTGTGCCCTCTGATCCTAGACTCCCCATTATAAGAAACATCCTCTCCACATCCACTCTATCTGTGTCCTCTGGTCCTAAACTCCCCCTACTTTAGGAAACATCCTCTCTACATCCACTCTATCTGTGTCCTCGGATCCTAGACTCCCTCCAATATAGGAAATATCCTCTCCACCTCCACTCTATCTGTGTCCTCTGGTCCTAGACTCTCCTCACAAAAGGAAACAACATCTCCACATCCACTCTGTCTGTGTCCTC